>NW_027133264.1:0-7295 GCF_026122565.2 Emydura macquarii macquarii | reverse complement strand
CCCCCAGAACCACCAGCCCTGCTTTCTATGAATGACCTTTTGTGACCCCTTTTGACTTCAAATTGCTCCTTATTGACCTCACTTGACCCCAGAAACATCAACTGCTGTCTGTGACCTCATGTGACCCCCCTGTGCTTCCAAATTTCTCCTCATTGACCTCACATGACCCCCAGAACCATCAATTCTGCTTTCTGTGACCTCATGTGACACCCTGTGCTTCCAAATTACTCCTCATTGACCTCGCATGACCCCAAGAGCCATTAATTCTGCTTTCTGTGACCTCATGTGACCCCTTTTCCTGAAAATTGCTCCTCATTGAACGCGCATGACCCCAAGGACCATCAATTCTCCTTTCTGTGACTTCGTGTGACCCCTTTTGCCTGCAAATTGCTCCTCATTGACCTCACCTGACCCCCACACCCACCAACTCTGCTTTCTGTGACCTCATGTGACCCCCTGTGACTCCAGATTACTCCTCATTGTCCTCGCATGACCCCAAGAAACATCAGCTCTGCTTTCTGTGACCTCATGTGACCCCCTGTGCTTCCAAATTACTCCTCACTGACCTCGCATGACCCCAAGAACCATCAATTCTGCTTTCTGTGACCTCATGTGACCCCTTTTCCTGAAAATTGCTCCTCATTGACCTCGCATGACCCCAAGGACCATCAATTCTCCTTTCTGTGACTTCGTGTGACCATTTTTGCCTGCAAATTGCTCCTCATGACCCCACACCCACCAACTCTGCTTTCTGTGACCTCATGTGACCCCTTTTCCTGAAAATTGCTCCCCATCAAAAAACCATCAATTCTGCTTTCTGTGACCTCATGTGACCCCCTGTGCTTCCAAATTACTCCTCACTGACCTCGCATGACCCCAAGAACCATCAATTCTGCTTTCTGAGACCTCATGTGACCCCTTTTCCTGAAAATTGCTCCTCATTGACCTCGCATGACCCCAAGGACCATCAATTCTCCTTTCTGTGACTTCGTGTGACCCCTTTTGCCTGCAAATTGCTCCTCATGGACCTCACCTGACCCCCAGACCAACCAACTCTGCTTTCTGTGACCTCATGTGACCCCCTGTGACTCCAGATTACTCCTCATTGTCCTCGCATGACCCCAAGAACCATCAGCCCTGCTTTCTGTGACCTCACGTGCCCCTAGCCCTGCAAAATGTTCCATATTGACCTCACATGAGCCCCACTATAACAGTACTCCTGATTTTTGTAACCCCTTTGCCTGAAAATTACTCCTCATTGACCTCGCATGACCCCCCAGAAACATCAACTGCTCTCTGTGACCTCATGTGACCCCTTGTGCTTCCAAATTACTCCTCATTGACCTCGCATGACCCCGAGAACCATCAGTTCTGCTTTCTGTGACCTCATGTGACCCCTTTTCCTGAAAATTGCTCCCCATTGACCTCGCATGACCCCACAACCATCAATTCTGCTTTCTGTGACCACATGTAACCCCCTGTGCTTCCAAATTACTCCTCATTGACCTCGCATGACCCCAAGAACCATCAATTCTGTTTTGTGTGACCTCATGTGACCCCCTGTGCTTCCAAATTACTCCTCATTGACCTCGCATGACCCCAAGAGCCATTAATTCTGCTTTATATGACCTCATGTGACCCCTTTTCCTGAAAATTGCTCCCCATTGACCTCGTATGACCCCAGAACCACCAGCCCTGCTTTCTATGAATGACCTTGTGTGACCCCTTTTGCCTGCAAATTGATCCTCATTGACCTCACTTGACCCCAGAAACATCAACTGCTCTCTGTGACCTCATGTGACCCCCTGTGCTTCCAAATTACTCCTCACTGACCTCGCATGACCCCAAGAACCATCAATTCTGCTTTCTGTGACCTCATGTGACCCCCTGTGCTTCCAAATTACTCCTCATTGACCTCGCATGACCCTCCAGAACCATCAGGTCTGCTTTCTGTGACCTCATGTGACCCCTTTTCCTGAAAATGGCTCCCCATTGACCTCGTATGACCCCCAGAACCACCAGCCCTGCTTTCTATGAATGACCTTGTGTGACACCTTTTGCCTGCAAATTGTTCCGCATTGACCTCACTTGACCCCCAGAAATATCGACTGCTCTCTATGACCTCATGAGACCCCCATGTGCTTCCAAATTACACCTCATTGACCTCGCATGACCTCAAGAACCATCAATTCTGCTTTCTGTGACCTCATGTGACCCCCTGTGCTTCCAAATTACTCCTCATTGAACTCGCATGACCCCAAGAACCATAAATTCTGCTTTCTGTGACCTCATGTGACCCCCTGAGCTTCCAAATTACTCCTCATTGACCTCACATGACCCCAAGAACCATTAATTCTGCTTTCTGTGACCTCATATGAGCCCCCTTTTCCTGAAAATTACTCCCCATTGACCTCACATGACCCCCAGAACCATCAGCTCTGCTTTCTGTGACCTCATGTGACCCCCTGTGCTTCCAAATTACTACTCATTTACCTCACATGACCCCAAGAACCATCAATTCTGCTTTTTGTGACCTCATGTGACCCCTTTTCCTGAAAATTGCTCCCTATTGACCTCGTATGACCCCCAGAACCACGAGCCCTGCTTTCTATGAAAGACCTTGTGTGACCCCTTTTGCCTACAAATTGCTCCTCATTGACCTCACTTGACCCCCAGAAACATCAACTGCTCTCTGTGACCTCATGTGACCCCCCTGTGCTTCCAAATTACTCCTCATTGACCTCACATGACCACCAGAACCATCAGCTCTGCTTTCTGTGACCTCATGTGACCCCCCTGTGATTCCAAATTACTCCTCATTGACCTCGCATGACCCCAAGAACCATCAATTCTGCTTTCTGTGACCTCATGTGACCCCTTTTCCCGAAAATTGCTCCTCATTGACCTCGCATGACCCCAAGGACCATCAATTCTCCTTTCTGTGACTTCGTGTGACCCCTTTTGCCTGCAAATTGCTCCTCATGGACCTCACCTGACCCCCAGACCAACCAACTCTGCTTTCTGTGACCTCATGTGACCCCCTGTGACTCCAGATTACTCCTCATTGTCCTCGCATGACCCCAAGAACCATCAGCCCTGCTTTCTGTGACCTCACGTGCCCCTAGCCCTGCAAAATGTTCCATATTGACCTCACATGAGCCCCACTATAACAGTACTCCTGATTTTTGTAACCCCTTTGCCTGAAAATTACTCCTCATTGACCTCGCATGACCCCCCAGAAACATCAACTGCTCTCTGTGACCTCATGTGACCCCTCTGGGCTTCCACATTACTCCTCATTGACCTCGCGTGATTCCAAGAAGCATTAATTCTGCTTTCTGTGACCTCATGTGACGCCTTTTCCTGAAAATTACTCCCCATTGACATCGTATGACCCCCCCAGAACCACCAGCCCTGCTTTCTATGAATGACCTTTTGTGACCCCTTTTGACTTCAAATTGCTCCTTATTGACCTCACTTGACCCCCAGAAACATCAACTACTCTCTGTGACCTCATGTGACCCCCCTGTGCTTCCAAATTACTCCTTACTGACCTCACATGACCCCAAGAACCATCAATTCTGCTTTCTGTGACCTCATGTGACCCCCTGTGCTTCCAAATTACTCCTCATTGACCTCGCATGACCCCAAGAACCATTAATTCTGCTTTCTGTGACCTCATGTGACCCCTTTTCCTGAAAATTGCTCCTCATTGAACGCGCATGACCCCAAGGACCATCAATTCTCCTTTGTGTGACCCCTTTTGCCTGCAAATTGCTCCTCATTGACCTCACCTGACCCCCACACCCACCAACTCTGCTTTCTGTGACCTCATGTGACCCCCTGTGACTCCAGATTACTCCTCATTGTCCTCGCATGACCCCAAGAAACATCAGCTCTGCTTTCTGTGACCTCATGTGACCCCCTGTGCTTCCAAATTACTCCTCACTGACCTCGCATGACCCCAAGAACCATCAATTCTGCATTCTGTGACCTCATGTGACCCCTTTTCCTGAAAATTGCTCCTCATTGACCTCGCATGACCCCAAGGACCATCAATTCTCCTTTCTGTGACTTCGTGTGACCATTTTTGCCTGCAAATTGCTCCTCACCTGACCCCCACACCCACCAACTCTGCTTTCTGTGACCTCATGTGACCCCTTTTCCTGAAAATTGCTCCCCATTGACGTCGCATGACCCCAAAAACCATCAATTCTGCTTTCTGTGACCTCATGTGACCCCCTGTGCTTCCAAATTACTCCTCACTGACCTCGCATGACCCCAAGAACCATCAATTCTGCTTTCTGAGACCTCATGTGACCCCTTTTCCTGAAAATTGCTCCTCATTGACCTCGCATGACCCCAAGGACCATCAATTCTCCTTCTGTGACTTCGTGTGACCCCTTTTGCCTGCAAATTGCTCCTCATGGACCTCACCTGACCCCCAGACCAACCAACTCTGCTTTCTGTGACCTCATGTGACCCCCTGTGACTCCAGATTACTCCTCATTGTCCTCGCATGACCCCAAGAACCATCAGCCCTGCTTTCTGTGACCTCACGTGCCCCTAGCCCTGCAAAATGTTCCATATTGACCTCACATGAGCCCCACTATAACAGTACTCCTGATTTTTGTAACCCCTTTGCCTGAAAATTACTCCTCATTGACCTCGCATGACCCCCAGAAACATCAACTGCTCTCTGTGACCTCATGTGACCCCTTGTGCTTCCAAATTACTCCTCATTGACCTCGCATGACCCCGAGAACCATCAGTTCTGCTTTCTGTGACCTCATGTGACCCCTTTTCCTGAAAATTGCTCCCCATTGACCTCGCATGACCCCACAACCATCAATTCTGCTTTCTGTGACCACATGTAACCCCCTGTGCTTCCAAATTACTCCTCATTGACCTCGCATGACCCCAAGAACCATCAATTCTGTTTTGTGTGACCTCATGTGACCCCCTGTGCTTCCAAATTACTCCTCATTGACCTCGCATGACCCCAAGAGCCATTAATTCTGCTTTATATGACCTCATGTGACCCCTTTTCCTGAAAATTGCTCCCCATTGACCTCGTATGACCCCAGAACCACCAGCCCTGCTTTCTATGAATGACCTTGTGTGACCCCTTTTGCCTGCAAATTGATCCTCATTGACCTCACTTGACCCCAGAAACATCAACTGCTCTCTGTGACCTCATGTGACCCCCTGTGCTTCCAAATTACTCCTCACTGACCTCGCATGACCCCAAGAACCATCAATTCTGCTTTCTGTGACCTCATGTGACCCCCTGTGCTTCCAAATTACTCCTCATTGACCTCGCATGACCCTCCAGAACCATCAGGTCTGCTTTCTGTGACCTCATGTGACCCCTTTTCCTGAAAATGGCTCCCCATTGACCTCGTATGACCCCCAGAACCACCAGCCCTGCTTTCTATGAATGACCTTGTGTGACACCTTTTGCCTGCAAATTGTTCCGCATTGACCTCACTTGACCCCCAGAAATATCGACTGCTCTCTATGACCTCATGAGACCCCCATGTGCTTCCAAATTACACCTCATTGACCTCGCATGACCTCAAGAACCATCAATTCTGCTTTCTGTGACCTCATGTGACCCCCTGTGCTTCCAAATTACTCCTCATTGAACTCGCATGACCCCAAGAACCATAAATTCTGCTTTCTGTGACCTCATGTGACCCCCTGAGCTTCCAAATTACTCCTCATTGACCTCACATGACCCCAAGAACCATTAATTCTGCTTTCTGTGACCTCATATGAGCCCTTTTCCTGAAAATTACTCCCCATTGACCTCACATGACCCCCAGAACCATCAGCTCTGCTTTCTGTGACCTCATGTGACCCCCTGTGCTTCCAAATTACTACTCATTTACCTCACATGACCCCAAGAACCATCAATTCTGCTTTTTGTGACCTCATGTGACCCCTTTTCCTGAAAATTGCTCCCTATTGACCTCGTATGACCCCCAGAACCACGAGCCCTGCTTTCTATGAAAGACCTTGTGTGACCCCTTTTGCCTACAAATTGCTCCTCATTGACCTCACTTGACCCCCAGAAACATCAACTGCTCTCTGTGACCTCATGTGACCCCCCTGTGCTTCCAAATTACTCCTCATTGACCTCACATGACCACCAGAACCATCAGCTCTGCTTTCTGTGACCTCATGTGACCCCCCTGTGATTCCAAATTACTCCTCATTGACCTCGCATGACCCCAAGAACCATCAATTCTGCTTTCTGTGACCTCATGTGACCCCTTTTCCCGAAAATTGCTCCTCATTGACCTCGCATGACCCCAAGGACCATCAATTCTCCTTTCTGTGACTTCGTGTGACCCCTTTTGCCTGCAAATTGCTCCTCATGGACCTCACCTGACCCCCAGACCAACCAACTCTGCTTTCTGTGACCTCATGTGACCCCCTGTGACTCCAGATTACTCCTCATTGTCCTCGCATGACCCCAAGAACCATCAGCCCTGCTTTCTGTGACCTCACGTGCCCCTAGCCCTGCAAAATGTTCCATATTGACCTCACATGAGCCCCACTGAACCTCCTGATTTTTGACCCCAAAATTACCATTGAATTCTGACCCCCCAGAAACATCAACTGCTCTCTGTGACCTCATGTGACCCCTCTGTGCTTCCAAATTACTCCTCATTGACCTCGCATGACCCCAAGAACCATTAATTCTGCTTTCTGTGACCTCATGTGACGCCTTTTCCTGAAAATTGCTCCCCATTGACCTCGTATGACCCCCCCAGAACCACCAGCCCTGCTTTCTATGAATGACCTTGTGTGACCCCTTTTGACTTCAAATTGCTCCTCATTGACCTCACTTGACCCCAGAAACATCAACTACTCTCTGTGACCTCATGTGACAAATTACTCCTTACTGACCTCACATGACCCCAAGAACCATCAATTCTGCTTTCTGTGACCTCATGTGACCCCCTGTGCTTCCAAATTACTCCTCATTGACCTCGCATGACCCCAAGAACCATTAATTCTGCTTTCTGTGACCTCATGTGACCCCTTTTCCTGAAAATTGCTCCTCATTGAACCTCATGACCCCAAGGACCATCAATTCTCCTTTGTGTGACCCCTTTTGCCTGCAAATTGAATTGACCTCACCATGACCCCCACACCACCAATTCTGCTTTCTGTGACCTCATGTGACCCCCTGTGACTCCAGATTACTCCTCATTGTCCTCGCATGACCCCAAGAAACATCAGCTCTGCTTTCTGTGACCTCATGTGACCCCCTGTGCTTCCAA
>NW_027133263.1:0-7243 GCF_026122565.2 Emydura macquarii macquarii | reverse complement strand
CCAGCAGCCGACTTACTCCTTGCAGGGGGAATCCAACAGCCTCTGCTGATCCATTTCCCCGAGTTCTCATCACAGGGAAGCCCCGGAGGAGCCAGAGATGCAGTCCAGAAGGCAGAGTTGGGATTTAGGCAGAGTAGCAGAGCTGAGCCAGAGCCGGGCATCTGGAGCAACCCAGACCAGCTGTGCCAATGGGGAGCCAGGCTGATCTACAGGTGGGAGCTGCGGGGCCAGAGCTGGGATAGCAGGTGCCGGCCATGCCACAAGTAACACAGCAGCTGAGCGTGGTGAGCGGCTGGGGAGAGCAAGGCGGGGCCAGGCACAGGGCCCAGTGCAGGGAGACGTCGCCAAAGAAGAAAGCCTTGTAGGTTGGTGTGACACACTGTACCCCTGACTGAACCATTTCCCACATCAGTCAGTGCCTACCGGGTGTAGAGGAATAGAGTTAAAAGCTGGACAAGTAATCAGGCCTAAGCTACAGGGAATGGAGTCATGGCACAGGCAACACACAGTTAATCATCACAGTGTGCTTGTGGTTAGAATGGCTGAGAGCCATATGGAGGATTTTAACTGGGTTAAGTCAGAGAACCTGTTACTCCGTCCCCTCTTTATCTTCCCCTTCCATCTAGTCCCTGTGACGCCCCCCAGCCTATGAGGATAAACTCAGTCACAATAACCCTATTTGTTCTATCGTCACTGTTCCCAATACCCCCCCTGACGCGGAACTTCTCCGCTGGTCTGGTATCCAAATTCCCACTGGTCCCCAATCAGATGGAGAAGAGGGCCCCACCCTCCGACAAAATGGGGACAGCCAATCTCCGTAGGAGCCAGTGAATCAGCAAAGAATGTTAGCAGGAAAATCCTGGAGCAGAGCCTTGGGATGGCTGGCAAGGATTGCTGACACCCTCAGTTTCACTCCGGTGGCTGTGGCAGCAATTCCCACTCATCTCTCAGAGCCAGGAGAAAGGCTTAGGGGTGTGAGTTTCCAAGGAGCCCCACTTCCAAGGGGCCCCACTGATTTCTGTTTCTTTCTGTTCCTTTTTTTTTTTTACTTAATTTTTTCTTCTTCCTAAATCTTTCTCTTTGCTTTTTCTTTCTCCCCACCCCTTTTATCTCTTCATTTTATTTCTCCCCTCGCCCTTTTCCCCTGCTACTTCTCCCCCTCCCCTTCCTGTCAATTTTTCTTCTTGTTTGAAAGCAAAGGATTAAAGCCGCTATTAAAATGTTAAGGAATGTTGCTGCTGTTAGCCTTTACTTTAAAATATTTTCACAAGACTAATTGGTTGCTTTTCACCCCCCTCCCCCCTTGTACTTTTGTTTTTTTGAAATTTTAATGGAGGGAATTTTAAATACACGTTGGAAGTAAAAGGTTTTTAACAAACACAGACTAAGGTGGCTGTGTTGCAAAAATTGTACTTGGTGGCTCAGGTTTTACAAGCACAATACGCCACCTTAAGAATGCAGTTCAGTAAAAACAGTGGCTGATAAACACAGGAAAAGAATAAAGACGTCGCTTTTGTAAAAGTTAATACTACAAAAGTTAAAAAACCCAACAATTGAACAGTTGGAAGTTTTGGACTTGTTAAAAAGTAACAGTTGTGGAAATGGTATAAAAGAAATAGTGTTAAAATATTTTGGTTTAATAATATTCAGTAAGGTAAAGATATGTATAATTTGGTACAATCACATTGCGTGGAAACCTAATAGTTAAACAAATTACACAAAGGGGTCAGGCAGTGGCTACTACCATGTTTTTGTCCGCGGGAGCCTTTACAGCCATTCTGAAGGAAAATGGACCCTTTTCCTGCAGGAATTGTCTCTAAACAATTCATTGTAAAGAACTGGTGCAGGCAGCAGGCAGAGAGACAATCTGATTCAAATCATTTCATTACTAAACAATTGGTCAGATTTACAAAAGGGAATAAGGGGTTTCCATTAAAACTTTGACTGTTTCTAAATGTACAAAATGGGAATTTGGGTATAGGTGTGTAAAAAAAAAAAATAGTGTATGGGATTTTAAGCAAACATGGACAGCTAGTAAAAAGTAACAAAACTTATTAGGGGGCTGGAGCACAAGACTTATGAGGAGAGGCTGAGGGAACTAGGTTTGTTTAGTCTGCAGAAGAGAAGAATGACAGGGGATTTAATAGCAGCCTTTAACTACCTTTAACCACCCCCAGGAAAACCTGTTTGATTATTTCTGACAGTAAGTAGTCCAGGACGAATGGTGTAGATGACTTCAAGTGTGAAACACCTTTCTGCACATGCCAGATCGAGAACCTCTTCCACTTTGCCAGGTACATCACTCAACTGGATGGTTTTCTACTCCCTAGAAGGAGCTCTTTAGTGGGTCCAGAGCATGTGAACTCTAAGGTGTTCAGCCATGGAGTTTCCAGGCCATGAGGTGCAGGGACTCGAGGTTCAGCTTATGTACACAACCGTGGTCCTGGATAATCAGATCTGGGACCAGGGACAGGCTGATTGAGTGTCCACCAAAAGACCCAGAATAGTGGTGAACCAATGTTGACGAGATCAGTCTGGGGCTATCAGGATTGTGGAAGTTCCTTCCACCCTTGTCAGTCTCTGAAGTCTCTCCTTGTGTTGGGGTGTACCATGCCCCAATGCCCCCTAGGGAGGCCCCATGGTCCTACCACACCCTGACGCAGAAAGAGCAGTAGAGGTGAGTCCTCCTGGCTGCCTAGAGTGGCTGTGGGGAAAACAACCAATCAGGGAGAGGTTGCAGGTAGCAGCCAATCAGAACACAGCAGGCCCCACTAGAAGGAGCTGCAGTACCTGAGCAGAGTCAGTTGGGGCATGGAGGCAGAGGAGAAAGCATGGTACTCCTGGCCTGGACGAAGGAATTCCAAGAGCAGGGACAGAGCAGCTGCTGGCAGGGACTGTGGGAGGAGGAAAGAGATCTTGGCTGGCTGCTGGGATGAGGTACCTGTCTGCCCTGAGGTATGGTAGAAAGAGAGAGAGAGACAGCCATGACAGAAGAATTAACATAAACTTTAAACCTTTAAACTGGAGACAAAAAGAACCCATTCCATTTCTAAAGCGTGTCTTCTGTACCTTCCTAAAGATGAGAGACAACTTAGAAAAAATTATTGATAGTGTTCAGAGCATTATATGCTGCCACCCAATAGAAACAGACGTGATTCTGGCACTACACTATTTTGAGCAAAGCAAGCAGATTTTGAGAAGAGCCAGAGAACACGGCAGTGAGTTTAGGAAGACACAAAGTGCAGAGCTTTCAAGGTTTAGCAACTATAACTTCAAAGAGAAAGGTGCTGAGTGAATTCCCAGCCTACCTTAGGGGACCTTGGATAAGATATAGACGGGGCTTCCCTTTTAGGCTCATTGACTCATCAAGGCCTGCAATACAGCATCTGGGAGAAGAGTGAAGGGGTTAAAACCCTCATGATACTAAACTCTAGGGGAAGGTCGCCCTGAACCCCAAAAGGAGTCCCATGCAGGCCATGATTCAAAATACAGAGCAGCAAGACATGAAACATAGAGGAGAAAAGCCAAGAAAGAACCGCTAGGACAACTATACCCAGAATCAGTCCAAAGGAGCAGATGGATAATAGCTGAAAACTTACCTCCACCTTTGGCCCCTTTCATTTTTAGAGAGCTCAGCACAGCTTTAAAAGACCCCTGAAGCCCATAGAAAGGTCATTACAGATTGGAAAGTGTAAGCAGGATGGGAAAGAAACAATATGCCGGTGTTTATAACTAAAAGAGGGTGAAGTGGGGATAGGCCATAATTGTGACTTGAGCGAGGACATGAAGAATTGCTGCTATTCTGAATCCTACTTCGGTTTTGTCACAGATAAATAATTGTAGTATTTAAGGAAAATCCATTCTACCCTTCCAAACAGAGGTGATGGCAACAGTAGCCCAGCTCTGAACCACTATCACCCGCGTCAGTGTCTGCCGGAAGTCTCTCTTGATGAACCATTTCATCTGCCAAGGCAGGGCAAAGCCCTGAATGCTCCAAAGGGAGAAAATTCATTAGACTCTGCCCCATGTGCAGTCTCTGATGGCCATTAAAGTTGTGAGCTCCGAATGAAGCTTTTCCCACATTCAGTGCATTGCTGGGGTTCCACTTCCATGTAGATTCTCTGCCATCTATATCAGAAGAAAAGGACCGGGGGGTCTGAGGAGTAGCTGTGGATCCTGTATTGGGGAGGGAAAGCAATGCTGGGTCTATGTAGTGTTCGGTATTTTTATTTTGGTGGTGGGATAGAGCACACTGGCAAAAGGATGTCAAAAGTGCTTATTTATTACATGAGATAGCATAAGAAAGACAGGAGCGGGAGTCCTTTACCATACATGAACTGTAGCTCCGGCACAAGTCTTAAGGGGAAAAGTACACTGAAAGTACAATTAACCACAAGGATATAAAGTAGCAACTTATAAGTACAGGACTTATTATTATCATGAGCTGAGCAACTGCAACAGCAGCAACAATTAGTGAACAGAGAGGAGAACTATAAAGCAAGGAAGAGACCTGCCAAGAGGATACCTACAGCAATATACTCCTGGGTGCCCATCGATGTAAGAGAGCTAGCCTTATCTAAACATGTGCAGGGACGCTTACCATTATTAAGAATGAGGAGACCCATACTTCGTTCTGATAAGCGGGTGGTGTACGGGAACCGCCTTGACCGAGTCACCCGCTAGCGCTTCCACGGATCCACGGAGAGTCTCCGCTTGGGGAGGCTCCCGGGGGACAGGATCCGACGAGCTGGGCAGCAGCTCTGCAGAAAAGGACCTGGGGGTAACGGAGGATAAAAAGATGGATATGAGTCAGCAGTGTGCCCTGGTTGTCAAGAAGGCTAATGGCATATTGGGCTGCATTAGGAGGGGCATTGCCACCAGGTCACGGGAAGTGATTATTCCCCTCTTCGGCATTGGTGAGGCCGCATTTAGAATATTGTGTCCAGTTTTGGGCCCCCCACCAAAAAGATGTGGACAAGCCTTGGAGAGAGTGCAGCGGAGGGCAACCAAAATGATTAGGGGCTGGAGCACAGGACTTATGAGGAGAGGCTGAGGGAACTGGGCTTGTTTAGTCTGACGGCCTTTAACTACCTGAAAGGGGGTTCTCTAGGCTGTTCTTGGTGGTGGCAGATGACCGAACAAGGAGCAACGGTCTCCCGGGAGGTCTAAGGGACTGGGATATACCCCTTTTCCCCCTTAGAGGTTTTTAAGGTGAGGCTCACCTTGCAGCAAGCCTTACCCAGTAATACATGACGTATATCTCAATCCCAGTAGGGATTGGGCCTTAACACTTAGTTGCTATTAGTCTATTGGTAGTTAGCTAGGGACCTTCTGGAATAAGGTGACGTTAGTTGTTTACTTCAAAAAGAACCTAGCCATAGCCTCACTTCCCCTTTATTATTACTAAAATAGGAACCTTTTAGCTTATTAAGCATTAACAAATGTCTGTGGTCGTCTCAGGATGCTCCAGACCCCGAGGCACTTCCTCCTCTGGCCTAAGGTCGGGCAGAGGGCAGCGTCTGGGTTCTGCTCCTGAGAGGTCTTAACTCTTGCTTTTCTGGCTGCAGAAGCTTAGCATTGCTTTCAGGGCCTTGCTCTTGTCAAACTATACTGATTTTGCGTTACAAAGTCTAGCGCGCCCTAACAGTCTATTTGTTGTTTGTCTCCAGGAGGGCCGTGCGGTGGGGGGCTGTGTAGCCCCTGAGTAGAAATGCAATCTCTGGTGTACCCTAGCAGCGGTGTGCATTTTTACAAGTGAGGCGGAGCAGACGTGGCATGTCAGAAAGAGCCATCTGCCATCTGTGCACAACTGCAATGTGAAACACCCTGACAGAGCTACACACTGTGTGGGGTGAGTGCCAGGATAAACTAAAAAGTTCCTCCGTGTTTGATTTATTTTGTTGAATTTGAGTGGTAGCAAACACCTTTGAGTTGGATGAAGTGACCTTAGAAGTGAAGAGTTTTGTTCAACTTCAGTAATGATGTGGAGAATGGATTGGATTGCGCTCTCAGCAAGTTTGCCGATGACACTAAGCTGGGGACAATGGCAGATACACTAAAGGACAGAGATAAGATACAGCATGACCTTGACAAATTGGAGGATTGGGACAAAACAAATCTGATGAGGTTCAACAAGGACATGTGCAGAGTCCTGCAGATAGGACAGAAGAATCCCATGCTCTGCTACAGCCTGGGGTCCGACGAGCTAAGCAGCAGTGCTGCAGAAAAATACCTGGAGGTTACAGTGAACAAGAAATTGGATATGAGTCAGCAGTGAGCCCTTGTTGCCAAGAAGGCTAACGGCATATTGGGCTGCATTAGTAGGAGCATTGCCAGCAGATGGAGGGAAGTGATTTTTCCCCTCTATTCGACACTCGTGAGGCCACAGTTTGAGTGCTGTGTCCAGTCTTGGGCCCCCCACTACAGGAGGGATGTGGCCAAACTAAAGCTAGTCCAGTGGAGGGCAACAAAAATCATTAGGGGGCTGGAGAACGTGACTTATAAACAGAGGCTGAGGGAACTAGGCTTCTCTAGTTTGCAGAACAGAAGAGTGAGGGGTGGGGGTTTGATAGCAGCCTACAATTACCTGAAGGGGGATTCCAGGGAGGATGCAGCTAGACTATTCCTAGTGGTGGCAGTTGGTGGAAGTAGGAGCAATGGTCTCAAGTTGCACTGTGGGAGGTCTAGGTTAGGTATTAGGGAAAAAATTTTCCCTAGGAGGGTGGTGAAGTACTGGAATGGGTTATCTAGGGAGGTGGTGAAATCTCCATCCTTAGAGTTGTTCAAGGCTTGGAAAGACAAAGCCCTGGCTGGGAAGATTTAGTTGGAGTTGGTCTTGAGTTGAGCATGGGGTTGGACTAGATGACCTCCTGGTATTCCTTCCAACCCTCATCTGCTATGATTGTCTGATTCCAAAGTGGGAAATAACTGACTGGGCAGTGGTACTGCTGAAGAGGATCTGGGCGATATAGTGGATCACGAATATGAGTCAACAAAGTGAGTCATCTGAGAAAGAGGCAAATGCCATTCTGGGATGTAATAACACATGTGTTGTACATAAAACATGGGAGATAATTGTTCAGCTATACTCTTCACTGGTGAGACTGTAGTTAGAGTGCTGTGTCCACATTTGGGCACCATGTTTTAGAAAAGAGATGGACAATCTGGAGAGAGTCCAGAGGAGAGGAACAAAATATTGCAAGTGGTTTAGAAAACATGACTCATGAGGAAAGGATAGAAGGTA
>NW_027133262.1:0-7543 GCF_026122565.2 Emydura macquarii macquarii | reverse complement strand
TAACTCAGACTTGATCAAATCACTCATACCGAGACACAGGATAATATATTTCTTCTGGATCTATCCCTAACAAGCAGTGTGTTGTTTGCCAAGATTTCACTTACTGATCCACATTCTTGGCTGGAATAAATTGAAGTAGCCCCACTGATATCAGCTTAATTTACACTTGCTGAGGAACTGACCCATAGCTTTCACAGTGTAAGATGAAGCCGTACAATATTCCTTGCTTTGAATTTCTATTTTAAATTCTTTGTGTTCTGAAACTGGCTAGGTGGCTTCTCGGCCAGCATAAATGAGCCTCACTCCATTGAAGTCTATGACACTCCGCTGATTTACACTAGCTGAGGACCAGGTTTGTTACTTTACCCTTTAAACTGCTTTTAAAAATGTCTCCTAGCTAAAAAGACAATTGGCAACTTTATCCCCTGCTTCTGAGTACAGACAGTCTGAGTGTGCAGTTCAGAAATGCCTGTTTTGCTTTATATTACTTGAGCCAGCACTGAAAATGCAAGACATTCTTTGCTTCAAGAATGGATTTTTAAAAAAATATATAGCCCCACTGCCTATGCAGGAGATACGGGTGGTGGGGGGAAACCTCAACTATATAAAAAGTTCTGATGCCTCGTTCTGGCCATTAGTAGCAAGAGGCCAACCAGTGTTTCCTTTGGAAAACACTTTCTCCAGCTACCACATGTTAAGGTGTCGGCTAACGCAGATGTTTCTGTTTGTTTTTCAGAACAAATATATGCTTAGCATTTAGAATGGACAGACTACTTTATGTCCCTCCATACACTCAAACATCTTGCTTTGTACGCTTGTTGCCTGACTTCCATTTTCTCAAGATTTAGGATTTTCTAACCCGAATATGCAGTAGAACAATCATAGAAGATGAGGGTTGGAAGGGACCTCAGGAGGCCATCTAGTCCAACCCTCTGTTCAAAGCAGGACCAACCCCAAGTAAATCATTCCAGCCACGGTTTTGTCAAACCAGGCCCCAAAAACCTTAAAAATGGAGATTCTGCCTCATCCTTAGGCAACCCATTCCAGTGCTTCACCACCTTTCTAGTTACAAAGTTTTTCCTAATATCCAACCTAGACCTCCCCCACTGCAACTTGAGACCATTGTGCCTAGTTCTGTCATCTACCACCAATAAGAACGACTTAGCTCTATCCTCCCTGGAACCCTGCTTCAGGTAGCTACAGGCTGCTATCAGATCAACCCCTCATTCTTCATTTCTGAAGACTAAACAAGCCTAATCCCCTCAGCCTCTCCTCATAAGTCATGTGCTCCAGTGCCCTAATCATTTTTGTTGCCCTTTTCTGGAGTCTTTCCAATTTGTCCACACTCTTTCTGTAGTGGGGGGACAAAACTGGACACAGTACTCCAGATGAGGCCTCATCAATGCCGATGAAGATGAGATGGCAAAATAAAAATGTATATCCTCTAAATGCCACAGGGATGCATTGTCTGGTGTAAAACACTCACACGTCCTTCAGTGTGCTGCTTCCCACTCTGTGCAGATAGTGGACAAAGCAAATTTTGATCGAACCACACAATAAATGCACACAGACCTGGACTCAGCAGTGAAGGCCCCTGGTCAGGTTTATTTTCAACAAAGCGTGGTCCTAATGCCCTGGCTCAGTGGTTATTGATGAACTCAGACATGGATGCTCATTGCAATGGGTTTGGCTCAGTAAATGGCGGTACTTTCCATTACCCACTTGGCCGGCCAAAGACACGCACCCTGAAACCCTCTTTTATACACTGATGCAAACAATTGACGTAGTGCCCTTCTGACGTGGTGAGATACTACCCTTTACCTTATACCTGATGGTTTGATCGAAACATCTCTATCCATCATACTGTCATCCAGACCTTATCTAAAAGAAGGGTCAGCATGTTCTTGTTATCTTTGGGGAGAGTACTAGTACCATGCTTAGTACTGGGGGGGTTCTGGTACCACCTTTCTAGAATGTGCATGTGAGTGTTATATGCATAGTACTTCTTTAGAAATGTGTGTTTGTTGCAGTACCAGCTGTTTTCTTGCCCGATTCTGTGACCCTACCAGCAGGTTTGCAGCCTGACTTCTCCTAACTCTGTTTTATAACAGCAGGGCACATCTACTTTTTTAGCTCAGGCCTCATATCTGGCCTGTTATACTAGGCCTCATGTCTCAAGGTCTCACTTTCTACTACAGGATGTATTTATTCTGACAAAATGGGCCTCTATTAGCGAGGTCCAGAAAAAGTCATAGCTAGAAGAAGCTACACCCGGTTTCTATGTTTGTAAAATTCACTTGTATAAAATATGCAGATAAATTTATGGAAATCAATTTTTCTGAAGCCAAATACAGCTCACTTTACACAATAGTGAGTAAGGCTCAACTTTTTAAAGATATTTCGGCATTGGTGCACTCAGCATTGCAACCCATCTCTGATTTAAGAGCCTGTCTCATTTTCTAAAGGGATTTAGGGATTTCAAATAGGATTTAGGCTCCTAAGTGCCTAAAATCTCTTTAGAACATGAGATGCATGGCTTGTCTACATGGGGGACACTCAGGAAAATTAATTCAAACTACCTAAAGGTGTGAATTCAAAGTGGATTAGTTAAACTGCATTACGCCCCCATGAGGACACTCCCTCATAAGGTGTATTGTATAACCTATCTTTCTTATGCTATACAGGACTGAAAAGCACCAAACAGTCCTTATTCTATCCAGCATAGTTGTGCTCTTTAATATAAGCTCCTTTCTTCCTTGTGAAGATGTATGGCAACTGACCCAGGAGAAGAAACAGCTTTCCCTGACATTCAATTTAATATTTCCCCTTCTTAAATTTTCTCCCACTGAGAAACCCCATGCTTTCCTAGATCATGAATGAAAACATTTAAGAAGACCACACTGTGATAGATCTGTGTCACAGATCAACATGATCTGAGCTACACCCCATCTTTCAAACAGTCTCTTGGAGGAACCCCTGCAGTGTGCCCACCGTTCCTTAAAGGTAGGCCATGGAGACTCTGGGCTCCAGGACTCCTCTTGAACACTGTGAGCTCTGCCCGGCGAGTCCAGCTGAGATAGTCTCCTGTTCAGAGACTTTTTGCCATCTTCACGGATCAGTGCACCTCAGTATGTATTTGTGGTGACACCAGGCAGCCTTATCAAAACAAAGGAGGCTTTATTAGTCAGCTAGAATACAGCACTGGGAAGTCCTTAGGTTAGAGTAAAGAGGCAAAGGTGAAGACAGAGCTCAGACTGCCCAAACTCAGGGCCATGCTGTTGCAGAATCCGTTTTGGCGGGCGTGCACTCTCTTTCTCTGTGTTAGTTGTAGATTAGAGCTGCTGTGTTTCTCCGAACGCCAGCTCTTAACCTTGCCTGCTGTTGCTACTTGATCCAATAAGTACTAGAGCTCCCCTGAATAGTATGATAGTATGATAAAGTTAAAAAGGTTCTTGTATTGTTCTTCCTACTTGTTAATAAAGTTAGTTGAAGATCGGCTTTCCTCAAATGCATACATTTTACACTGTAGCTTCTCACTAGTAAACACAAGGATACCCTCAAAATTAATTCAAATTAGCCTGGAAAAGATTTCTGTCCTTCTAGGGTAAGATCTTGTGAAACACTAAAGTTGGGACTGTTTATTAATCTGTGCTCTTCAAAGCTGATTTAACTTGACCTTTAACTTAGATTTTTGTGTCTAGTCTAGCATCTTGAGCACTTTTGGATTTTGAGCATGGTTATTTACTCCACTGGCCAAGATGTTAGGGTTGTTAGAGCTGAGGAGCTATGATATGTAGAACAGGATCATGGCTTTGTTTGGATTTAGTTATTGGACTCCTTCTGCTTTGCAGGAAAAGAGGTGTTTGATGCTTTGCTTGTGATGACACCAGAAACTGATTCTTTTTTTTTTTTTTTTGGTATGCTGGTTAATATGTATATCAGTCCAGTGCTGAGGCTGCTGTTGCTCCTCTTAATTTTTATTTGTATTCAATTACACTTAGGATCACCCAATCAAACTTCAGAGGCCTGTGGTGCGAGGCAGTGTACAAACATATAAAGAAGATGGTCCCAGCCCCAGGGAGCTTACAGTCTAGGCATCAGACAGGACAGAGATGGTGGATGAGACAGGCCAATGGGGACGCGAGGGTTTTAGAGGATGACATAATGATAAAACAGAAGTGTGAGCTTGCCACTTGCCTAACCAGTACAAGATGGTTGTAAGCAATGACAGGATCCCTATTTTATGGTGCACGAAATCTTTATCCATTTTTAATGGGCCATCACTATAGTATCGGAGTTCCATGAAACTGTTTGAGAACTACTAATGCCTCATTATCACCAGTTTTGTCTATTCCAGGGATACTTAGCAAGTGATGTGTCTTATTCACCATCAAAGTCCATTTTACTACCTAATTGCTTTTACTTCCACAAACTTCCAAACATCTAACCAACTTTTCCTTCCTTTAGCTTCAAGCTCTTGCTCCTTGTATTAAGACTATGAATAATCCTCCAGCTATTTTTTTCTTTTTTGGGTTTTTGGGGTTTTTTTTTCCCATCCATATTATCATCTGGAAGGTAATTATGGACTGTGATTATCTTCCCTTTCTAAGCTCCTTTAGTTTGTATTCTCCTCTGCATCAAGTTAGAAGCACACTAGTCAAGTCAAAGATCCCCTGAGCCAATGGCTCATTAGTTTCATAACCAGCAGCACACAAGAGAATGATGCACACAGGATCATGTCCAACTGCCTTAGCCTGCTCTAATCTGATGGATCAGTTACCCATTTTGTAGCAGGGTGAACTGGAGGTTGAGCAAGATACAAACACATGCCTTTCAGGATTGTAGTTAAGCACCTTTAACGACTCCGCCACTGCGCCTTATCAGTCATGATTGTTTTCCCTCCTTGCAGATACATAAATTTTGAAATATTTTTCTAAAAAAATAAAGCCTTCTGACTAGCTCTTTCAATGAGTCAATATTTACCTAAAACCTAGTTAGTGATGAGTTATGAACGACAAAAACATGTAAATCGTTCATTAACTAATATAAAAACTTGAGGGTAGTTTGTAAAAATGTACATAAATGAAATAATAATGGTTTAAAATTTGGCTGCCAGATCACCGGCTAATATAAATCAGCATAGCTGCATTAGGCGACAGAGCTGTGCTGATTTTAAACTAGCTGAGGCTCTGGTTCTTGGAGTTCAGAACAGTTTCACTACCCAGATGTCATGGGGATAATTATTAAAGCACAGAAAAAGACAGCTACAGTCTGAATTATGTTAGGAAGCAGAGAGTATCTCTAGCAGCCAATTGCACATTGATAGAGATAGGGATGAACGCGCAAAGCCAGGCTGAGATGGAGAGAAGAACTAAAGGACCTAAATTTAGCTCACTTTGCCATTTTGATCTGTTTGGAAATGTGAACAGGGTGTGAGTGGAAACTAAAACAATCCAAAAAAAAACTCTTCAGCTGATCCAATTGTAACTGTAAAAGTTGTTTCATTGCTCTGAAGTGAATGAAACAGAAACACCCATAACCTGCAGTGCACTGTGGGCAGCTATCCCACTGTGCAACTCACACCTTGTGCCACTAGGAGTTCTGGGAAAGCAGGGACGATCGCAATGCATCATGGGTGCAGGCTCAACATCCCATGATGCAGTGATTTGCATCTCATCATTCCATGGGTTTCTGACTGTGTTTTGTGGCATTTTTTCAACAGCTCCAGTTTCCTATGTGCCTGCCATCTCTATCTGAAAGGTGGGGTCCTTGTAGGAAGGTGCAGTGGCCTTCCTCGGAGCCTGGGCCCGAGAAAGGGCTGCAACCAGAAGGTAGGACAGGGAAAGGACTGGCAGCTCAGTCTGCCTGGCAACCAGGAAGCCGGCCGGTGATAGGTCTGGCAGACCAGCCAATCCGGCAACAGAGGGATGGGGCTGCTGCCGGGGCAGGAAGTATAAAAGGCAGGCCTCCAGCTCAGTAAAAGACAGACTGCTGCTAGAGGCAGATGTGCTGTCCTGCCGGCTGCAGCGTAGGCCTGCCCCCAGCCAGGCAGCCACCCTCGAGTGACCGCCTCCTGGAGCAGAAGCTCCGGGAACAGCCCAACCTACCAGGCCTCAGGGACTGGACTGGGCCACCAAGCCCCAAGGACTGGCTAAGTCCCCCGAGCTCCAGTGACTGGACCGAGTCCTCTGAAACTCAGGGATGGGAGATATCCTTGGAGGCCAGCCCTGACCTGGAGGAGCTGCCACATGTCGAATCCCTGGAGCCCTGTGACCTGGAGGAGTTACCCTCAACCGAGGAACCCCAGGAATCCTGCGACCTAGAGGAGCTGCCCTCCACAGAGGAGCTCCCCGAATTGCCGCTGGTCGATGAGGAGGGACTGGTGAGCCTGCCGTGGGCCGAGTATCCCAGCAACCCTGAGGACCAAGAGGACACAAGTACCTGTGGAGGAAGCCATAGCCAGTGGCTGAGTCAGGGGCAAGCCCCCATCGGCACATTGTGGTGGAAGCCCCGCCGACTCAGTGGCAAACGTCTTTGCCACTAGTAGGGCCCTGGGCTGGGATGCAGTGGAGAGGGGTGGGCCTGCGTCTCCCTCCCCCTTCCCTAGCCATCCCGGAAGAAGGTGATTTCCCCTGCCACTGTAGACAGCGGACCCACTGCCTGCCTCACCCTGCTTAAGGGCCAGAGGCTACAAACTGCTTCCCGGTCTCACCCTGCCTGAGGGTCAGAGACCCTAGACCACTTCCTTGCTGGTCTCGCCCTGCCTAAGGGCCAGGGGCGAAATACTACTTGTCGGCCTGCCCTGCCTGAGGGCCGGGGCTAAGACTCGTACAGAGACACTCACCCATTCCCCTTTTAGGAAGGTGCTGGGGCCTTCCTCAGAGCCTGGGCCCGAGAAAGGGCCACAATGACTAGGCCGGACAGGACCACCGGCCTACAGTCCTGCACTGCTGTCCACTGTTGTCAGTGTTCTGAACACATCATGGTTGGTCATGCAGTATATCATGAGCTCCCACTCGAAACAGGAATCGGAGGGACCTGAGCTGCTGTGTGCCATGCAAACAAACCATGCTGGATTATTGTTTGCATTCACGGAGCGTCTGCACACAGTGCACCTCCACTTATGAGTGCATGAAACAATTACTGAGTGGTGGGATCGCATCGTGATGCAGATCTGGGATGACGAGAAGCGGCTACAGAACTTCTGAATGTGCAAAGCCACCTTCATGGAACTGTGGGTGGACATTGCCCCTGCCCTGTGGCGCCGGGACACCAGAATGAGAGCTGCTCTCTCTGTGAATAAGATTATGGCAATCACCATGTGGAATCTGGCAACTCCTGACTGCTATTGGTCAGTCACTAATCAGTTTGAAGTTGGGCAGTCCATTATTGATACTGTGTTATCACAAGTGTGCAGGGCTGTTAATCACATTCTGCTACAAAGGACTGTGAGTCTGGGAAATGTGCTTCGCAGGAATGGGATTCCCAAACTGTATCAGAATGATAGATGCCATGCATAATGCAAATTTGGTACCAGACCGTA
>NW_027133261.1:0-7476 GCF_026122565.2 Emydura macquarii macquarii | reverse complement strand
CGGCTTTTGTCCTCTTAAGGACAGGTCAGTGAACCACATCCGAGCTCCTTATCCTAGTACTTAAACTAGCACTTATTTCTCCCGTTCATACCTCGTGGACGACCTGTGCACAGAACAATTGGGGATGCGCTTATCTCTTTAAAAAAAAAAACTTCCGTGCTTAATAGCCCTTAGGCCCAGCGCGTGGCCACTGTCAAGGACAGTGCTAGGGTGCCTGTTTCCTGGAATTTCCCTAAGAAAACCTGACAGACACAACACAACTTAGTTACTACAGACGTTCTGTGTCTCAGCTTACTGACCCATTTACTTCCTTATTCCTGACACCCAAGAAATAAGGCCTCATCCATGTCCAATTACTCATGTCAAGCCGGATTTCCAGATGGGGCAGGCTGGCTCAGGCATAAAGACACAAAACAACAGCTTTAATCTCTAGATCACTTGTACTAACCCACCTCCAGGGAGCAGAAACCCTGTGTCCTTACCTTTCTGACCTCTGTGGAAACATATGGCTTTGAATGTTAACTCCTTAGAGGTATCATGGTGCTGGTGGGGACCTGTTGTAAGTGCAACCCCTGAAGCAGCCTCTGCCTGGGTCTGCAGAGAGCCTGTGACAAGAACTCTGGCAGAGGGGAATTGACTGGAATCTCCATGGGGTTTCATCTCCCAGCCCCAGTGCTTTTGTGGACCCTCCCACCTCACCCCAGCAGAGGGAGGGGAAAAGCACAGCAGTCCCGGTCCTCCAACCTGGGGTCCCCTCCCCATTTCAAAAATCTTTTTCTCCAGATGTTTCTTTCAGGTGTTGAGTTGTGGGGGGAGTGAAACCAAGTGATGATGTCACTTCCCATCTTTTATAGCTTCTTGCAGCTTGATAGAAAGGCCCAGTCTATGAGGGTGGGGTCCACACCCATTGGCCAAACAGTCTCCATTGCCTATGTGCTTTCTCTGTGAAGTCTTCATTATAAACAGTTTCTTAGACAGTGGATTCTTTCTTTGTTGGGTGATGGCGAACCCTTAACACTGTCTGGCTACTTCTTTGTTATACCTGAAAGGCTGGTTGTGAGGGTTTCCCACCCTCACAACATATCTTAGTAACATATCCAGCAATATTTCTTAACTACACATCGAAGACTTAGATCAAGACTTAGAATCATAGACTCATAGAAGATTGGGGTTGGAAGGGACCTCAGGAGGTCATCTAGTCCAACCCCCTGCTCAAAGCAGAACCAACCCCAACTAAATCATCGCAGCCAGGGCTTTGTCAAGCCAGGCCTTGAAAATCTATAAGGATGGAGATTCCACCAGACGATATCTCCCAAGGCCATCTTTGCCCAGAATATATCATAATTACATTGACAGTGGTTTATATGGGGCTCCAGGGTACTGTTTTTGAGGTATAGTGGGTGCTTACCACCCAGTGCTGGCCCCTGTCAGATCCAGGGCATGGGACTCTGGCAATTCCTATGTTCCTGTGGAAAACAGGCAAATGTTCTTTGAAAAAAAATGGGGACAAATGTTACACTCAGATCTATGAGAATTCATGAAGGCCTAGATCTGAAATGAATTGTAAGGTCAGGCCCAGAATATGCAGTTCATTATGAATTATACATCCCATCTCAGATATTATCCCCCAAGTTCTAGGTGGCAATAGTGCGGCACAGAGAATTGAGGTAATTTATTTCCACAGCCAGGTTTCCATTTTAAGAGCTCTCGGTGTCTTGATCTCCTCTCTCCAGCTTTTGCTGCCTGGTTACCCTGAATATGTTAGTGCTTTGCTCCCACAGGCTCCTTTGCAAATCCCAGCCTTCATTTTGCTGAAATTCAAGAGAAGTAAAGGCCTTGGAAATTAACAACATGGGCACAGAGCCAGGAATACCAAGGGCTTTAGGCACCTAAAGAGGGAGAAAGGTGCTCTTATAATTCCCAATGGCATCTAAGCAGATTTGGTGCCCAACTCCCATTGAATGACCATGGACCTTAGCTAACTGATTCACTTAGGAGGGCTGATAAATCACACTAGGCACCTGTCTCCTTTTTTAGGTTTCTAAATCCCTTTACAACCCTGGACTACAGATAACCTAGGAGCTGGGCTGGAATCAGAAAACCCCGTGGGAGATCCTAGGGCTTCTGTGCTCTGCAGGTGGTCAAACTAGAGGATCACAGTGTTCCCTGTTGGCTTTAATATTAATGACTCTATGAATTTTTGCCTCTGGGCCTCTGCTTCTGAGCTGTGCCAGGCCCCAGGGAATGAGTCCCACAAGCCCTTAGGAAATAGACACAGATAATTCTCCTTCCCACACTGTCGATCCTTTGGTGTCAATGGTGCTCAAAGCCAGCTCCACACAGCTCAGGTGCAGAGAGCACAGGTTTAAGTCTAGTTCTGTCAGGTCCGTGTCACAGTGAAAGGAATACATAGCTGAATACATTTTGGCATCTAGACACTGCTAGATTGATGGACAATGACCAAAGAATATTGGTGCTGGATGACTGACTGCATTGCATCTCTGGAAAAACTGCACAAAGACCAGTACTGTAAGTTTGCTATTTCAGCTAACTATGGTTGGTGGTTGACAGACGGGGGAATAGAAGAACATAAAGAATAAGTAAAACTGAAATGTTTTAAGGGTTTTCTTATCAATTTGCTCAAATGTCTGGAGCTGGTTCAAAACAAAAAAAAAAACACAAAAAACCAGGAACTCCCTGATGTGAATTTGATCTTTTCATAGAAATCCCAAAACTTTTATTTTCAGTGTTAAGATGCAAAATGCTTCTGGTGAAAACTTCAATTTCTTTAGCTCCAAACCCAAAATTGGGGTTTTGGTTTTCCTACAAAACATCCGACATGTTCAAGAACAACTGACCGATTCTTATGGGGTCTTCTTCCAAAACACATACACACACAAAATCAACCAAAAATTTCCAGCCAGCCTTAAAGTATAAACTGGGGTGGAGACAATTAACTTTGACGAATAGGTTCATATCCTCTAAAGATATGCCCTAGTTCAAAGAAGATTTATTTCAGGAAGTTCTACAGTCTGTGTTATACCAGAGGTCAGCTGAGATGATCACCATGGTCCCTTCTGACCTTGGAATCTCTGAATCGTAATTTCAAACCCATTCATTCTATTGCATCTGGCTTTTTGTCTGTGTTTCAGCATTAATATGTTTCATGCAGAACAGCACCTTTAAAACCAGGGTCGTAGTTGAACCAAGCACCCAGACTTCTCTCTCCTGACCATACTCATGGACATGTGGGAGGTCAATAGGACTAGAATCCAGATCTCCTGATGTACCACTAAGTCCAATGCCGTCAGCTGAGCACAAGGGCTGTAAAACGGTGCACAAAGCACACACAGGGTAAGACACAGCTCATCACCCTCCAGAGTTTCCAGTGCAAGTAGATGAGGCACAGAAAGGGGACACAGAGGCCCAGGGAGGGGAAGTGACTGGCCCGAGGTCACGCAGCAGGTCACTGGCACAGCCCAAGTCTCCTGCCTGCCGCTGACCTGCAAAGCACGGACATAAAGTCACAGGGGTAAATGCCAGCAGTAGCGGAGGGATGCTCCCTGTCCATCACTGCACGCAGATGGCACCGCAGCTGGGATTTGGTGCCATAAATCAGTCTATAAGCACGTAGCAGCCTGTCTATGCTCAGAGCTGGGTGTGGACTCATGACAGACAAGCTGCCACTTAGGATGCTGGGTGAGGCAATGTCTTATCCTTGGGAAGGGGCGATCAGACAGTGGTGGGGTTTCTGGTATTTCAGGCCACAGATACACTTGGAGCTGTGGTTGTGATTCCTTGCCAACAGGCTAGCGGCCCCAGGTTCATACCTCTGGGGTCCAGGAGAGTTTTTCCTAGTGTGACAATGCACCAAAGTAACGCTCTGATCATCAGAAGCGAGGAGTCCTTTCTACTCTGAGTCCGTGGAAGTGAGAATTGTTCTGCTACCTTGACGTTCACAGAGACTATCACGGCTATTCCCTCTGTTGTTCCAGTCCTGACTTTTGCCCTTCTCCTTCCCTTCACAGGTAGGAGACAATACACCGAGCAGAATAATGCAGAACCAAACAGCTGTGACTGAGTTCCTTCTCTTGGGATTCTCTGATGTTCAGGAGCTGCAGATTTTACACTTTGTGTTTTTTCTAGTGATTTACATGGCAACCCTGATAGGAAATCTTCTCATCATCACAGCCATAGCCCTCAACCGCCACCTTCACACCCCCATGTACTTCTTCCTGATGAATCTGTCCATCTTAGACCTCGGCTCCATCTCTATCCCTGTCCCCAAATCCATGGCTAACTCCCTAACCAACACCAGGTCCATTTCTTACTCTGGATGCGTCGCCCAAGTCTTTCTCCTTTTCTTCTTCATTTCAGCAGATATCGCCTTACTGACCGTCATGGCGTACGACCGCTATGTCGCCATCTGCCAACCACTGCACTATGAGACTAAAATGAACAGGAGAGCTTGTGTCCAAATGGCGGCCGGTGCCTGGATCAGTGGGATTATCAATTCTGCAATGAACACCGGGAACACGTTCGCATTGACCTTCTGTGAGGGCAACACGGTGGACCAGTTCTTCTGTGAAATCCCCCAGCTGCTCAAACTGGCCTGCCCTGACACGTACCTTGGTGAAGTTGGGTTTCTTGTATTTGGTATATGTTTAGCCCTAGGCTGCTTTGTTTTTATCATTGTGTCGTATGTTCAGATCTTCACCACAGTGCTGAGAATCCCCTCTGAGCAGAGCCGGCATAAAGCCTTCTCCACTTGCCTCCCTCACCTCATTGTCATCTCCATGTTTCTTTCCACTGGCACCTTTGCCTACCTGAAGCCCACCTCCAGCTCTCCATCAAGGCTGGATCTCTTAGTGTCTGTTCTCTATTCTGTGGTCCCTCCGATGATGAATCCCATCATCTACAGCAAAGATCAAAGAACAAAGAGATCAAAGCTGCCTTGTGGAAAATGACTGGACTGAGACTATTCACCAAGAATAAAATGTCTGCCTTTCTCCCTTGACCCTGGTCTCATTCTATGTTTCTTTATATATTAGAGCAAAATATTAAACCTGATGATATTATTTTCCGCACGAGATCATAACATGAAATCTGTTTATGAACACTGGGGGATTTATCCTGTCATATATCTAGAGAAACACCACTGCATTCAATGGAGTTAATATAGAGTTACACCAATGTAAGTTAAATATCTATCTACCTACAATAAATCACAATCAGAACTCTGTCATTAGGACACAAGGAGATAGTTCAGTCCTATCTATGCACCTGTCTATCTAATAGCATTGAGGTTTTCTGTGTTGTGAAGAGCAATGCACAAAGCTGGTGCTCAAAAAAATATAAGTCGCAGCAGCAAGTAAATTCTCGATTCTTTTTAGATTGGATGGGACTAGATTTGCCCTGGATGGTACATGCAGTTCCAGCATGTAATGGTACTTTTCCATTTACACCAAGGTTAGAACGAAATTACTCCCAACAAGTAACTTACACCAGTGCTTACGTTACTATAGAGTGACCAGAATCTTTCGGCCAAGATGTCCTCTGTGTTAACTAAGAGCTGGGAGAAAGCTGACAGGTGCAGAAGAGCACATAGTTTGGACAGAGGCCGAAGACAAAATTGTCTTCATAAGAACATAGTGTTCAAACTTGTTTATACAATAGTAAAAATCGAGACTGCCTCCTCTAAATTGAGTGGCCTTTTCACCGGGTTATACCAGTGTAAATCAGATGTGTGTGTGGAGAGAGAGGTTCTGTTCTATCTGTCTATCTTAGATATGTATGCAGTCACTGTCATGCTACCAGAGAGCCTAGCATGTAAAATCAGTAGCTAAAGTGGAGTCCTTAGTGGACTTCATGGAGTATCTGTCTCTTCTCCTACTTCAGGATAAAAGGTCTACGTGGGATATGAGAGGCTTTTTAGTTTGCTTGCTTTCATCCTCCTATGTTTTGTCTTGTTTATTGATTTGTTTCCTTTTTCTAGATTTGTTTAGCTTTGGGGAGGTTGGGGTATGTTTGATTAGATGGCAGTGTCTTTCTTTCTTTCTTTGGCCAGAGAGTGCGGAAGTTTTGCTTTCCACAAAGATGAAAGAGCAGAAAAGAGTTTCTGTGAGTGTCATGGTGGCTGCATTCCTGTGTAGGTGATTATTTTAATGCAGCTGGGATCTGATCATGTCATTAATGATTTGTTAGGGGATCTGGAGCCTTGAAGAGGCATATTTTAAAATATATTTATCTAAATAGATAAATACAAATGTTGTGACACTCTTGGTATGATGTAAAGAGATTTTTGAAGAAAATTGTGTTGCCCTGCTTCCTGCTGATAACCTGTCCTTTGATGACGAGGTCAAATTTTTGATCCCATTGAGATGTTTGGTGTGATGGACATGGAGTTGCTATGCAGTATTTTCTCTTTTTTTGGTTGGGTTTTTTTGGTTTTTTGTTTGCATGTTTTTGTTTTGTTTTGTTGTTCCTTCTGCGGCAAATGGAAGAGAAGGCTGTCTGGTCACACAACTCAGAACCAGTCACAGCTCCAGAGGGAAGAACTGCAGGCAGCAAACCCAGTTAGACCTGTTGGGAAACCACAGCTGATGCACAGAGGGCTGTGACCCAGGACTCATTTTGAGAGGGGGAGAATCGCATGAGGGCAGGCACAAGGCCAAGAAGTGAAGCGTGCACTCAGAGATACTGGGAAGGGGACAGAGATGCAGCAAGCCCTGTAATTATAACAGTTGGGATTTACACATTCACATCAAAGGCAGCTGGATTTGACCAATGGCCACCCGTCCGCACAAGGTTCTGAATGTGTCTAAAGGTGCTCTGGATCACAGACGTTGGTTGTCGTTGTTATTATATTAATGATTAATTATTGATATTATTATACCATGTTTGGGCATGGGAGTATATTCTAAATATGTGCTACATAAAAGCAAAGCTGTTGTGAGTGGTTACATTTTAACATGCTCTGTTTCCTTTCCTGGTTGGATACACTGATGCATTATAAATGAGTTTCTTAAAAATGAGGGGGCAGCTCCTCACTTGGTCTAAATCATCAGTGCTTCTTGTCCAAACCCAGCGATTATGAATTTAAAACTCAACCCCTTTGAATATTCTGCACTAAGGCACTGATCTGGGAAAGCCCTCAAACAAGTTCCGAACTTTAATCACGTGAGTAGTCCCATGGAAGGCTTAAATTAACATGCTAAAATGCTGCTTTGGTTTAGGGTGTATGAATGAGCTATTCAGCTGGGCCTGTGGTAACTAGAATGCATCTCCTCTTCATTTTCAGAGGAGTTCTGCACGTCCCTCGTGTCTCTTTGAAAATCCTATCCCAGTTGCATCAAGTTCACTTTTCCATGAACGTTAATGTCTGCTTTGCTGGAGTATTCAGGGAATGTACTTACAAAGGGTCATCCATTCTGCTGATTTAAATGTAAGTCAGTAAAGTGACTATTCACAGAAAGA
>NW_027133260.1:0-75019 GCF_026122565.2 Emydura macquarii macquarii | reverse complement strand
AAACCACAAGAAAATCCGTGTGTGGGGTTTGAGGGACTGCAAACCTGTCACAGCCCATGTTGAATTTGGGATGATCTCTGGTAAACTTATTAGAACACATGTAGCTTATTTTATTGTCTTTTGACTGTTATTATTTGACCTTAAGAAATGTGCTTGCTTAGAAAGAGCTGTACGGTAACGTAACAATGATAAATACACTATTCACCATCTCCAAAGAGAAGGTACAACAAGTCTGCTTAAGCAGTCTGGCTTTTGTTGGGGGCATCACAATGTAGGCCAGGAGCTATGTAGCCTAGAAATACCCCAGTCAGAAGACAGAGAAAGGTGAGAGGCAGTGCTGGGGAGCCAGAGGTCTAGAGTGGGTTCCCTTGGCAGACCACAGAGAGGGAAGACAGGTGCAGTTACCCTGAACTGTGACACCCGCGATTGGAACCCGAGAGAGCAAAATTAAATCAGAACCATCCTGGCCGTATAAGCAAATAAGCCAAACTACCACTCTTGACCTGTGTTCTGCAGGGCAAGACAAAGAGGCAGAGATGGGGAACCACCATGAGAAAGAATCCCTGTTTCGTGGCCCTGGAACTACTATGTATACGGAGCAGCATCACGGCCCGAGGGGGAAAAGGAGGTGGTGGTGGGTTTGACAAACATAGCTCTTTATTAAATGCATTTCAGTAGGCAACCATCCCACTGGGAGCTCAGCAAGAACTCTCTTAAATTAAGTTACACATAACAAAACATAAAAAGATAACTCCAAATAGTGACTCAGTGAAGAACTCAATGCAACCGGTAGATGCACACCTGTGATAGGATGTTTACCCCACACTGGTAGTGAAAGGAGTAACTGGAGTCAGAGAACAGTTAGTGCACCTGGTTGCACCTGGAGGGCGGGCAAGGCCCAGTTTAGTCTTTAGCTCAGCTGGGGAGGAGCTGGGTGACTGATAAAGGAAGGAGTTCAGAGCTGTGGATGATAGGCAGGAGGCCCAGGGGAGAGTAGGCCTAGGCAATCTCTCCTGAGAAGGGAGCTCTGGCAGAGATCCAGTAGAGATGGACAAAGACAGACCCTGGGAAGGGGCAGACAGAGAGCTGGATCTCCTGAGAGCCATTGTTCCATACAAGAGCCAGAAAGAATGGCTTGGGGGGATAAGGATCTATATATGCACAGGCCCAGGGAGGAAGCATGGAGTCTGAGGAAGCAGACCTCAGCAGCTTGCTACGGGGTCCCTTGGTGGGAATCTGTGTGTGTGTGTGTGTGTGTGTGTGAGGAGGTGAGGGTTCCCTCATCCACCACTGAGGAAGGTGGTGTGAAGGCCCTGTGATACAAGCAGTATAAGGACTATTGAGCCCAGTGTCGGGCTGAAGACCTGGTGTGAGGGCGTTGGGTTATTGTTTGGTGAAAGTCTGTGACAGCTGGGCCTGGGCTGGCTCTCAGTGACCCAGATGGCGAGCCAGGGCATGAGAAGAAACAGACCACTGCAGGGCTGGACCAGTGTTGGCAAGGGGTGCCAGAGCAGGGGTGGATGAAGACTCCTGATTCCATGGGAGCACTATATGAAATTGCTGAGGTGGCTCCAACTGCCCCCAGCAGCACTCTCCACACCAGCATCAGGATCCAAATCCCAGCCTGGCGTGGAGGGAAGCCCCAGTGGGGAAGCAGGGGTGGGAATCTCAGTGAGTGACAGTGCAGCCTGACACACAGGTTTGCGAGGAGATGAGTGCCTGGGCTAAATGTGAGTGTTGATGCAACGTGTGTGCCAGGTCATTATGCCTGGTGTGGGGGGCTGGCCTTAGCCCCTGAGGGGTAAGAATAGGGCAGGCTTCAGCTCCATCTCCCCCGAACTCTCCTCTCCTCACTGGGCCAGGACACATGTATGTGTTCTTGTTTTTGCACTCATGGTTTAATGGCTTCTGTGGGTTCAATTGAACCTCTGCTAAAGCTGCCACTGTGCCAGAGAAGACCCTGCTATGCTAGGCCCAGACATGAGGAAGTATGCCAGCAGTGACTCTACACAGACCCTGTACTATCTCAGGTCTCCGCTTTGTGCCAACGGAGTATAACCACGCCCAGGTGAGGGCAGGGTCTTAAAAGTCCTCAGAGTGTTTCTGCTGAAAAAGGGCTGTGGAGATAGCCATCTCCACTCTAAAAGTCACATTGAGGAGACTGAGAAGGGGACAAAAGGCAGTGCTCCAGTCTGGAACAGGCAACTGAACACAAAGAGAGAGAAAGGGGCAGCTATTCTTTAAAGGGCAATATCAGCCTGCCAGCACAGAAAGTAAGAGCATGGAGGGTAGAAAGGAAAATGATGGTGGTGCCATCACCCTGTTTCCTCATGGAGAATCCCAGCCCAAGAATGCTCCTGGGACTGGGAGCTGAGGTCACCTGGATGGGGTTGGAAGATTACCATCTCTGAGAACCACTTCCTTCCTACTTTAGGATGGACTGATTCATGTTGTTCCAGCCCAGCCTGCCCTGTCATGGAGCTGGGATTTCAAAAAGCAGAGGGAGGAGCTTCCCCCAGGACTAACCACCCATTAGACTTGGAGTCATGAACATGCCAGAATCAGTGGGGTTGTTGGTCTTCTTCCTCCTCATTCTTTCCACTCCTAAGTGAGCATCTGCAACAACAGCACCTGTCTACTAGTCTTGCCTCCCTGTAGGCACCAACCAGCCTAGGCTAAGGAGGCCACTGCCTGTGAGATGGCACCAGTCATGGTCAGTAGAGCCACTGGGCAACCAGAAATAGTGGATGGAGCAGCTGGGCAGCAAGCTATTAATGGCAAAGAGCGCACCCAGCACCATAGCAAAGGGAGGAGCTCCTGCCAAAGCAGGATGAGGAAACAAGAGGGTAGGAGGCACCTGCCACTGAAAGATGAAGAAGCCAGGAGGCAGGAGTGATTCTTGCCCCTTGGTGTTGGAAAGACCTCAATAGGTGAGGAGCCTTCAGCCATGGGAAGCATGGCCCAAAGGTCTTTGGGTGGACACGCACCAATGTTTGTTGGTAAGGCCCCATCAGATGCGGCACTCCCCTCATTCCCCGCCCATTCATTGGGTGGGTGATGAAGAGCCAGTGAGACTATGGTGAGATGCATTCAGCTGAGGGACAGGGGAGCCACTGAGGGTGGGGAGCCTGCCTCTGTAAGGTGAGGAATCCATGGACAGAGGAGATTCCTGACAATACAGGATGGGAAGGTAAGAGAGAGAAAAGGCACCACACACTGTAAGATACAGAGGCCACTGACTAGAAGGGGCACTCATCATCATGACAGGTAGGAGAGGCTCCAAGGGTGAGGAGCTGTAGCCCGGGTAATGTGGTTGGGAAACCAGTGCAGGTCATCCAGGCCACCAGCTTGGGAGAGGGTGTAAAACAGCCTTGGTTGGCAAGGCCAGTGAGTGATCTCCGCCATCAATGGTGCCTTTTTTTTCAGTTAGACTGGATACTTTGTCTCAGAAAATCTTATTTGACTATTTAAAAATGGCAAAGAAACCCAAATCCCCTAATCTAAAAGAAAATATGAAAGATAAAAGTTATATGGAAGAAAGGACAGAATAGTACATTTCCTTTTGACATGAAAACCCTAGATGGCACTAGATTTTAATACTATAATCCTAGATTACCCCGATGGCGTAACGAATGATGCAGCAATGGACATCCTTGGGAAACACCGTAGGAAGATAAAACCTTGGGTCACAAATGAAATACTGCAAATGTATGACATCAGAAGAGAACTTGAGAGATAAGAATAGTACTGAAGGAGCTGATAAATACAGAGAGATTGGTAAAAAGATCAAAAAAGGAATGAGGAAGGCCAAGGAGATACGGATTGAAAAACAACGCTCTAAAATTGAAGAGTGAGTCAATAAATAAAAATAACATAAAAGTCTTCCAGGTTGTAAAATCTCTGATGAAGGAAAGATGGACCAAAGTCAACTCAATTCAAGACAAAGAAGGGAACAGCCTTACAGAAGAAAGGGATATCATCAATAGGTGGACAAACTATTGTTTTGATCTGTACATCTGTCAGACAAATGGAGATCTTAGTGTCATAAATGGCCCAAATTCAACAGAGGAGGATGATTTTCCAATACTGCATGAAGAAGTGGAGGTAGCTGTGAAATCACTCAAGAATGGAAAGGCTACATCCAAGCCGAGCTGATGAGATTCGGAGGAAAAAGAGTAATAGGTGTACTCACCAAGATCTTCAATAAGATCTAGTGGCCCTCCACATGGACAAAGTCATTAATCATTATTCTGCCAAAGAAAGGCAACCTGCAACTGTGTCAAAACTATCAGATTACAAGCTTAATTAGCCACCCCAGCAAAGTGATGCTGAAAGTTATATTGAACAGATTGAAGACACAAGTGGAGAATATCATCAGAACAGGCTGGCTTTCGTGTTGGAAGAAGTACCATAGAACAGATTTTCAATCTTCTTGTTCTATGTGATAAGTACTTACTATGCCAGAAGGACATCTACCACATCTTTATTGACTTCAAGAAGGCGTTTCACAGAGTATGGCACAAAGCTCTCTGGGCAGCCATGAAGAAGTAAAACATTGGCCGTAAGCTTATTTTTACCATTAAACAACTGTATGCCAAGGCCAACAGTGCAGTTCTCATCAATGACATAATAGGAGAGTGGTTTTACACCACTGTTGGAGTCCGGCAAGGCTGCATTCTTTCGCCCACACTGTTTAACATCTTCTTGGAGCACATAATGACTGATGCCCTGGAAGGTCACATATGCACAGTCAGTATTGGGTGACGAACAATCTCAAATATTCGATTCGCTGATGATATTGACAGCCTGGCAGGTAGCGAAGAAGAACTTGCTAACCTTGTGAAATAATTGGATGAAACTTCTGCAAAGTATGGCATGGAAATTAATGCAGAGAAATCCAAGCGGATGACAAACAAACATGATGGGATCAACTCACACATCACTGTCAGTAGACGAGCTGGAGACAGTGAAACAATTGAAGTATCTGGGAGCAGTCATCACTGATGAGGGATCAAAGGCAGAAATTCTGGTAAGAACTGCACAAACAGCAGAAGGACTGGCAAAGTTAAAACCAATCTGGAGGAACAAGAACATCTCCCTGAAATCCAAACTGAAACTGCTGCACACACTGGTCATCTCCGTTTTTTTGGATGCATGCGAGACATGGACCCTTACGGCAGAACTTGAACAGAAGAGACAGGTAGTGAAGATCAGATACTTCTGTAAAATATTGGGCATCTCGTACCTTGACCACATCTCTAATGAAGAGGTTCGTAACATCATCACCCAATGTGCTGGGTCATATGAAGATCCTCTGATGACCGTGAAGAAGCATAAGTTGAAGTGGTATGGCTATGTAACAAGATCATTTGGCCTATTTAAGATTATCCTCCAAGGGACAGTCCAGGGGAAGAGTAGAAGCAGGCAGAAGAAGGGATGGATTGACAACATAAAAGAATGGACAGGAATGGACTTCACAGAGACTCAGGCACTGGCACAGAATCGTCAGGGGTGGAGACAATTGGTTGATCGTTCATCGATGGTGCCCCAACGACCAATACGGTTATGGGAGCGATAGCGATAGCATAGTATCAGCACAGACATACTTGGCATAATAGATTATTTCTGCAGAATTGGAGTAAAATGGGTGAAGTTTTCTTTAAATAAGTGACCTATCTTGCCCTCAAATGCAGCTGAGAGATACTGTGGGATAGAAAAACCAGGATGATCAAAGGATTTGTTACAGTGTAATGTGCATATTGCCCTCTGTGTACAGAAAGCATTTTTCAGTGAAAGATGATGCAGAGAAACACTCAGGGAAATCTTGGTCTCACTGAACTCAATGACTAAATTCTCATTGATTTCAATAGAGCCCAGAATTTCACCTATATGTAAACTCAATCTAACTCCACTAGATGGTGCCAGTTAACTGCTGATAAAATATTTGTTGCTCAGAATGATGTGATCCCACCTTTTTCTCGCTGTAGTTTAAATTTAGTTTCACAGGATCACTTGCAAGGATTTTAAAACAAATCCAAGAACAACTGTGGATGTAGGGTCATTTGAGGAGGCTAATTAAAGGGCCTCGTGCTGATTCTGCAGTTCTTCACCATGTGAAAATTCCACTTCATCAAGTGGGAGTTCTGCAGTATTTATTTATGTATTTGTATTACAGTAGAAACTGGGGTTCTGTTGTGTTAGGCACTGTATATGCACATAGTGAGAGAGAGTCCCTGCCCCAAAGCACTTACAATCTAAATAAAGACAGAGAAAAGGTGGAAGAAAAGTATTACTACCCTCCCTTTATGGAAAAAAAAGTGAGATATTAAGTGACTTTCCCAAAGTCATATAAGAAGTCTTTAGCTGCACCAGAAAATGATTCCAGACAGGCATGTATATAAAATTGGTGTGTACTCACATGTTGGGTACATTCTTTCAGTCCTATATTTGCTTGTTGGTAGCTATGGCACTTCTGAAAGAAATAGCAAAAACAAAAATGCTGGAACCTTCCATCTGCTGGAGAAGACATGGAGATTATAGTACACCGGCGTGGGAAGCTGTTGGATAGAGTTAGGGTAGGAGACCTACCAATAATCCTGTGATGGCATGATGTAAAACACAGATTAAGCCTCTTTAGCTTGGACATCTCCCTGTAACTAAAAGACTCCAGCTAATTCATGTCTTCTATTTCAGATTACTCATTATGATCACCATCTTTGTCCTCCTCTTAATATATTTCTCACTCAAATTACAAAGCAGAAATATTGTTCCTGTAGTAAAAATTACTACAGTAATTTTTAATGTATACATGTATTAATTTAATTAATAGTAAAAATTGGAGTAATGAACTAGGACCTACCATTGCTCCCATTGAAGTCAATAATAATTTTGTGATTGGCTTAATAGATTCATGGATTTTATTTCCAGAAAGGAACATTAGATTACCTAGTCTGACCTCCTATATAACACAGGCCATAGAATTTCATCCAGTTACCCCTGTATTGAGACCAATCATTCTAACTGACTAAAAGCATGTTTTGAGAAAGACATTCAGCCTTGATCTGAAGACCTCAAGAGATGGAGAACTCACCGCTTATAGAATCATAGGTTTAGAAAGGACCACAAAGGTCATCTAGTCCACTGGCTCTCAACCTTTCCAGACTACTGTACCTTTTTCACAAGTCTGATTTGTCTTGTGTACCCCCAGGTTTTGCATCACTTAAAAACTACTTGCTTACACAATCAGACATAATAATACAAAAGTGTCACAGCACACTACTACTGAAAAATTGCTTACCTTCTCATTTTTATCATATAATTATAAAATAAATCAATTGGAATATATATGCTACTTACATTTCAGTGTATAGTATGTAGAGCAGTATAAACAAGTCATTGTCTGCATGAAATTTTAGTTTGTACTGACTTTGCTAGTGTAGCCTGTTGTAAAAATAGGCAAATATCTAGATGAGTTGATGTACTCCCAGAAGAAATCTGTGTATCCCTAGGGGTACATGTACCATTGGCTGAGAATCACCGCTAGTGCCAAGATGCAGGATTTGTTGCATCTAAACCGTCGAAGACAAATGGCTATCCAGCCTCCTTTTGAAAGCCTTCAGTGAAGGAACTCCCACAACCTTCCTAGGTAGTCTGTTCCATTGTCCTAAGGTTCTTACAGTGAGGAAGTTTTTCCTGATATTTAATCTAAATCTGCTATCCCCCATTCTGTATTTGATCATTTGTTTTTTTTCTTAGGTATAGCACCTTACATTTGTCTTTGTTGAATTTCATATTGTTGCCTATAGCCCAGTTCTCCAGTTTAACAAGAGTCATCGGAATTTTAGCTCTATCCTTCAAAGTGTTGGCAACCCCCCGCCCCCTCAGCATTTTTGTCATTTGCAAATTTGATAAATATACTCTTTAATCCTACATCCAGGTCATTAATAAAGATGTTAAACAACATCATACCTAGGCAGATCCCTGTAGAACCCTACTTTAGATCTCCTTCCAAGCTAACATTATCCCATTAATACTTAATGTGAGTCATGCCAAGCCCACATTTCTCCAGCTTAATTAAGAGAATGTCATGTGGGACTGTGTCAAAAGCCTTGCTGAAGTCCAGGTATATTATGTCCACCATATTCTCCCTATCTATCAAACCAGTTACCCCATCAAAGAAGGAAATCAAGCTTGTTTGGCATGATTTGTTCTTAGCAAAGCCGTGCTGGCTGCTAATGATCATGTCTTCATCCTCCTGGTATTCTCAAATTCAATGTTTTCTACCTTTCTTTAGTACCTTCCCAGGTATCAAAGTCAGGCTGAGTGGTCTATAGTTCCCCAGCTCCTCCTTTTTCCCCCTTTAAAAGATGGGCATTGTGTTAGCCCTTCTCCAGTCTTCCAGGACCTCTCCTGTCATCCATGAGTTTGCAAATATTATTGCCAGTGGCTCTGAAATTTTTTCAGCTAGTTCCTTCAATACCCTAGGGTGAATAGCATCAGACCCCACTGATCTGAATTCATTCAAACTGTTCAGAAGATCTCTGACATGTTTTTACTTATCCTTATCTACATTCCTTCCCCATTATTGTCTATGGTAACTTTGCTAGTAGTCTAGTCACATGTAATTTTTTGTGAGAAGTCTGAAGCAAAGTAGGCATTGAGGATCTCCACCATCCTATAACCTTCAGTTACCACCTTCTCCACTAAGCAGCGGACCCACACCATCCCTGATCTTTCTTTGTTGTCTGACATATTTGAAGAACCCTTTCTGGTTGTCTCTAACATTCCTTGACAGCTATAACTCATTCTATGCCTTGGTTTTCCTGAATTTTTGTCCCTAAATGCTCCTGCTATTCCCATGTATAGTTCCTTGGTGACATGCCCCTCCTTCCCTTTATGTATGTATCCCTTTTTGATTTTAAATAATTGATTTTTATGATTCTATGATTCTTAGAAGATGAGGGTTGGAAGGGACCTCAGGAGGTCATCGAGTCCAAGCCCCTGCTCAAAAATTGCTAAAAAGCTCCTTCCCTTAGTAGCTTCTTCCTGTACTTCACCTGAGCTGTTAAAAATGTTCATCTTTTTTCTAATTTGAATGTGTCTGGCTTTAACTTCCAGCCATTGGTGCTTGTTATGCCTTTCTCTGCTAAATTAAAGAGCCCTTTAGTATCTGGTATTTTCTCCATGTGTAAGTACTTAGACACCATCATCAAGTTACCTCACACTATAATCAGGTCACCTTTTCCATGAAAGCAAGACTGAGCTCTTTAGTGTGATGTTTCTATTGTCATGTCTGACTTCCAAAACCCATGCTAAGGCGAAACAAGGGCACTGCTGTTGCATTTTCCAAATTCCAGCTGCAGCTATAGTATTTTCTGGCTCCAATTGTGAACCAGAAACAGATGTTTCCAGATGGCTGCAATAACTTGGCAACTGAAAGCATAGGTTTGGTTTTGTTACAACTCTTGATACCAACGAGTACCCTTAAGGCATATTAGGGAGCTCTGACAACATTCTAGCAGTGCCAAGAATAATCAGGCCTAGTTCTTGGATTGCCAACACAAAAGGAATATAATCTGCATTTTTTGATGATGAACACAGAACAAATCCTGGCAAAACAAGCTATTATCATTCAGTTGGCAAGTCTTGTTTTTGCCTAACTAATGTTATGTAATGCTAATTTATTTTCCTGATAAGATTACAAAACCTAGAGTTAATGTGTGGGTGCAGCTAAGGTATTCCATTGCCTATTCTGTAATCTCTAGTCCAATATCTGATAAAAAATTATCTTATTCCCTTGCCTTTTCATACACTATGCGTGCTAGTCCTAAAACCGAGAATCTATTGAGACACTTAAGATACGAAGCTTCATATAAATGTGCTGTTCATTATACAGGGCATGCATATGGTAAGGAGTCTGTCTTTTGTGGAAGGATAGATATGAATTATTTATTATTTGTGTAGCCATGGGACCTGGAAGCCTTACTCATGGACTAAGGCACCATCGTGCCAGATGCTGGAGAAATACAGCACAAAAATACAACCCCCTCCCCCAAAGAGCTTGCAATCTAAGTAAAGACAACCGATGAATAGATGGAGACAGACAGACAGGAGTGCAAGGACACCATGAGAGACAGTACTAGGACGCATGATAAGCAGTGGACTCAGCAGACAAACAGACTTATCGTTGTCAAGTTGTTGGGTTTTTTTTTTGGTAGAATTTGCATCAAGGTCCCTGGATTTTGCGGGACTCTGCTACAAGAGGTTGGAAATTCTGTGGCAACAGCATTATAATAAAAAGTGAAGATCTTCAATAAATTAAATATGGAAATGAATGTTACCATCGGAACAGGATCTCCTACTTTGTGTTGATGTTAAAGTCAGATTGTTTGACTCATCTTCAGTTTTCAATGTGCCAGAGGCTTTTTTGTCCTGCTCATGCAGAACTGTGCCATAGAAGCTGGGGGGGGGGAGGCTAGAGTTTTTGTCAGCTGCACAGGGGATAGTTAGAGCTTTGGCACCTAGGAAGGTGCAGCCCAGAGTTTGAGGAACACATTTGCTGCATAAATGGTTTAAAATGTTCAGCAGTGAAATAGTTAACAAGATTGCTATTTTCTGTTGTCAGATTTAGGTTTTAGAGTTGACACACGACTGAGGTGAATCGCCCATCTCGGAAGAATTGTGTTCGGAAAGCCTGAAACTTGGGAAGATTTCTTTGCATCGGTTTATATTCTGTTTCCATTTTTGACATTATCTTCACACATGAGGACTAAGCACAGTTACCTTCAAATGTGGACCTTGTTAACTCACAGACTGGGATCTGCTATCAGTGTGCTCAGGAATTGACACGACTCTCGTTCGATAATGACAGGCTTTAATTACTATACCTATAAACATATCAAATGAGCCCCCAAACCAAAAGTCCAGTATATTTTAGCTGCAAAAGCAATTATCCTCACCAATGCAGGCAAGAGGCGGTGATGGTTTCTTAGCAGCTTCCCCCAAGAGCCTGGATCCGTGGTCTCAGAAGACAGCTGGGCAAGTTGGTAGTTCTTCTCAGTTTCTTGTCAAGAGTGATTCTTTTCTCTTGAAGCTTGCCTGCTTGCTTATTTCCATTGCTTCTCTTTTATATTCTTAAATCCAATGTTTTTCATAGCATTTTGGTAATTTACATGAGTAAACACAGGAATTCCAGAAAAGAATACAAGAGGGAGACCCATGTGCTTTACTTAGTTAAAAGGGTGCTAGCCACCTAGATGTGTTGTGTAGTTTCAGTGTTCCACCCTTCAAACAAAGGGGTATTGGGGTTGTTGTGATTAAATTGAGCAATACCTGTGGTGGCATCCAGCCATTAGCTTTGATCATAAGGTATTTTGAGAGGTCTGGAGCCATGGAGGTCTAGCACGCCCTGCATTTAACACATTTCTGTTTACTGCATAGATGAGTTACTCCCAGAGGATAAGCTCATTAGGGAAGATGGTCCAGACAAGAGAGGCAATTAATAAACAGTTACCTTAATTAAATACCAGACATACTTTGAAAATAGAAAGACAACATGGGTGTGTTGCAATGAGAAACAATCACCCCTTTTCAAAAGGGACTCCAGCCACCATTTCACATACTCTGCAATATGCAACTTATTAATTTGGTAGCTTAATTTTATAAGTAGGCCCAACCTCGCTGAAATTTCATGGTCTACAACCTTCAAATGTGGAACATGGTTCTGCAGGAAGGGTGCACCAAGCATGTATTTTTTCTGTATGTAACTTTGCATCCTGAGAGTCATAGTTCCTATACCAGTGTTACAAACAATGGGGTGTATGCTTCCTTAGCCCATGGCCAGATGCAGTCGATGTTCGCCATCCAAGATAGCTGTGCTGGCTAATGCATAGGAGATGGAGCTATGGCTCCACCTACATCCTATCCTTCCTCATTCCAGCCTCAGCCCATTCACAGGGCCTGTTCTTCCCCCGTTACCAAGAATCCCAATGTAGGCAAGATATATATTGCCATATAGGTAGGCTTGGTAAAATTTGATCTTTATTTATAATTTGTTGGATAATATTGATGCTTATTATTCAGAGGTTTTTTGTTGTTTTTTTAAATCAATTTAAATCCTCACAACTGCAGGAGATTATGGAGGCCTCAGACAAGGTGGGGTGGTCGGACAATTACTTAATGACAGTAGATACTGAGATTCAAAACCTTAAAGCTTTATAACCATTGAAACACAGTCATCATACCATATTGAAATATACAAAGTGACTATCCTTAAATGAAACACTGAGTTCTCAAGTAACCTTTTTTTTTTTTTACTTTGCCTATCTGTAAATGTTCATCAATGGAAATATGTTTTTTTCATCTGTACTGTATACTGAGACATTTACTGACAAAAATCTAATCCTTCCAAGCCTACATGTAGGAGGGTGGTGGGTTAACCTTATACACCAGCTATGGCTGTGTCACATAGAAGCTTGTGAATGTTTCATTAGATATGCAAAGTGGGACAGCTTCAACAGGGAGTGGTGCGGAGTGACACACCCTAGAATAGCCAGTAGCGTAATGATGAGGGGGACCAAGATCCAAGTCAGGCAGAGTAGGGTCTTGAACCTAGGTCTCCTACATCCCAGCTGAGGGTCCAAAGACCTAACTAATTGGTTAATGTGGGGAGATAGAAAGGCGTGTCTCTCTTTCTTACTAGAAATTCCATCCTGGAACAGAGACGGCTCCCTAATGGAAGTTGAATCAAAACTGGAATGCTGTAGCACAAATTTTTGGTTTCAATGAACATCTTCTGATGAAAAATCATTTTGTCAAAAAATCCTGACCAGATTTTTTGTTGCTACTTCAAGCTAGTATTTTTCTCTCATTTGCTGAAATGTTGCTGTTTTTTGAGTCTTCAACAGGCACTCATTGACCAGACATGAGTTTATTTTAAATCAGAGATCGTATCTGGTAATTCCACTAGTGGGTACCTAAATATGTTAGCGTTAGCTACAAAAGAACTCAGTTATACACTGATTTACACCCTTTAGGCCTTGACTCCCTCATAAGAGGAATGCTCTGTGGTCTGTGCTGTAAGTCAACATGAACTCTTTAAACAAATCAAGTTTTTCATTTGCCCTTCACGAGTTTAAAGAGATATAAAAATATATATAGAAATGCATCCACACCCTGCCCTCTGTTCTGGTTTATCCTCTTTTTGTACTGTAGCCACTCACGTCTTTTAGGGCCAGCTTTTGAAAACACTGCCTCCTCCTTTGTGTTCTTGGTTTGTGGGCGCAGCTGATGTCACTTGGACACATACATACATCCGATTTACAGATCCAGCCAGGTACATGGCTGTCCGGATGACATCAATTAGTGCATTATAAAATAGGTATGGCATTATACAACAGCTAGATGTTTCAAATAAATAAGAATTCCTGGTTTTGAATTGGACATTATCCTGGCTTTTCTCTTTTGCTCTCATGATTTGCAGATGCAAAATTGTGGGTGCAAAATGAAAGTCAGTATAATGTCTCTTTCAAAAATCAGGCCTTTAAGCTCATTGGGACAATGTTATGTGTACCCGGAGTACAATGCCATCTATTCTTGCAGCACGCCCTTATATCATTTACTGCTAGTAGTAGCAATAATTATCATTTGCCTTAGTTAAAATGGCTTCAGCGAAACAGTCAGGTTAGCATTATCTGAATTATTTTTAAGGTACTTTCAACTACACACCTGCTATCTAGTTTTTCTAAATTGACTTTTCAGTACATTGGATATTTGGTTGCTTACCATGGATCTAGGTAATAAAAGGTAAAAGTCTACTTCGTTTTTGTTTATTATAATTGTTCTAGACTCTAGAGTTGGATGTTTATCTTGCTTAATGGGGCAATATGGCAACACTTCAGGTACATTGAAAGGCTTACTTACTGGGCTTTCTTTATTGAATTTGTTTACAGGGAAAGAAAGAAAAATCCAAGAAGATCAAAATACACATTTAGGGGAATAACTATATTACCAGGGGCTCAGGGGTGAGGCTGGAGTGGAGAAGGAGGATGGTCTTGTGATTAAGGCACTGGACAGGGATGCAGAAGGCCTGGCTTTGCTATTGACTCACTGTGAGACCTTGAGCAAGTAACTCAGGACTGAATTTTGAAAGGTGTTTAGATGCTTAGAGATGCAGACAGGCACCTAGGTGCTTAGTGTGATTTTCAAAAGCACTTATATGCATCTCTATACATATAAATACCTTTTGAAAATCATTCCTTTGTTCCTGCTTTAAATGGTAGTGCTAATATTTTCCTCCCTAACAAGGATGTTGTGGGGAATAAATTGAGATGATCAATTATGACAGGGATGGACACCACAGAATAAACTGAAATGTGGATCAATAGCTCTGAAATCTTCATTGAATTATCATGTTTGGTCCATCTTAAATGGATGTCCCTGACTCTCTTATGGAAGACAAACCTAGCTGAAAGTTTGGGTGGAGCTCTCAGTTAAATAAAACTAAAACTCATAGGCCCGACTGAAGGGTAAGCAAATACCATTATCCCAATAAAGAGGCAGTATCCTTGGTTCAATCACTAACAATTATATAATGAAAACTTCTGCAAAAATCCTTCCACTCCCCAGTGTTAACATCTCTTTATGCCATGTCTTAACTTAGACTTGTCAGACCTTTGAAGCAGGGACATTGTTCTCAGTTCATTATTAGTCTGAAGAAGTGATTTCATCACACTGCAACTTAAGGTGTATTAATACGAAATCATATTCCCTTTTTCTACACAAATAATATTGTAATGAGTCATGTCCCTCTTAAAAGGAATAGTCTTTGAGTCTTCATCAAACTAAAGAGTCCTCTTCATTCTCAAAGGATATGGGAAAGTACTTGATACACAGTGAAAGAGACACAGCTTTAGGTGGAACCATATAGTCCAGCAGCCAGTCTGATCAACCTTGCATTAGATTCCATGCATGTTTTTTTTGGATTATGTATCTCAAGACCATACATTTTAAGAATCTGCCTGATGATACAATCCCTGAGCATTTTGAAATGTCAACATTTCATCCCGCTCTTGCAACACTCATCTCCCCATTCCCCCGTCTCCTCATCTTCCCTTATCAATAAGAGTTTGCATGATTTGGGGCATACAGAATAAAGTCAATATCAATAACAATATGCAATATCAATCAATAACAATACATTTTTGAATAATGGGGACATAAGAGGAGGGAGGTTGGAAGCATAGCATGCATCTCAATTTTCATTTGATACAGTGACTGCGCTTTTTAATGTGAACAGTGGCAAATTATAAATACATATCTTCAACAAACATAATTTTAACAAAATACTTCATTTTGGAAGCATTATGAATGATTGCTACTGATCTTTCTCACTCAAACTACAATTGAGCATTCCAATATGAGTAATAAAGGTCATTACTTGTCATCACCTTTTTCATCTGCACATGCTAAAACTGGTTTTGTCAGGTCATTGCAACACACTACAACTCTATGGTGTGCCCAGTATACGGTACATGGCAGTCTGACACATATACACATCTCATAGATTTGCAAGGTGTGTCACCCTCACAAGAACACTTGACTAATTTCCAAATATCTGGAAGAGCAAGCAAAATATTGTCTGGTGCAGTTTTTGGAAACAGAGTTATAACTGTCATTGTGTATCCACCCATACTGCAGTGGATCAAGTGGTATTGTGTCTGGAGCCAAAGCACTTTTTCCACACACATCCAAAGATGTGCTTGGTTTACATTTTCTATAAATACTTCAGTTGTGGAAGGTAAGGAGCTGAAATTTGGTGTTGATATGGTACCTTTGAGAGTACATGGGCAGCTAACAGTCCCGGTACAATGTTCTGGGATGACTCTGCAGTAACAGCTGTCTATTACAGCTCTCTTGGATGCAGGATTCTGTAGTCACGAAAGATGTTAAGCCTGGTTCAAGATAGTGGTACAAGAATAAGACAAATGTGTCAGTGTGATCTGAAAATACTGATATTCCCACCGGTTTCTCTTTTGCAACCTTCACCTTGTGGTATAAAGATGTTGTCAGTGAACATCTATATTGATACAGCAGCCAACTTGTGTGACAAAATATTCTTGATGTCAACCTCTTGTGAACTTTCTTGTAGGCCTATCCTCTTGAATATATAAAGTTAGTGTCATATGCCTTTCTTGGACCAATCTGTACCTGCTTTTGTTGTCACTGCCAGTGTCTCTATGATTCTTGGTATTGTGTCATAAAACTCTGTGGGCTGGCTACCCTCAAATTCGTGCATTTGGTGAATTCCAGTTCTAAGTGCGTCATTTATGTTGACTGCTGGTGGTAGCACCACTCTACCACTGAAAATATTTACTATTGCCTTTTGGCGCCTAGTAGCCTAGAAGATCAACGCACAGCTCTAGCCTCTTACTAATAGTTCCTCTGTCCATTGCATCTGCAGCAATCCTTGACTTCATTTCTTCTTTGTGGATCTCTTGTATTTGTGCCTCATTTTTGTCCTCTATATTTTCAATGTCTTCTACCAGCCAACTGTGTGTGTGGAGGCTAAGATAAATGAAGAATAAAAGGCCTGCAAATTGTAACTAGGTAGCAATAGCTACCATGGAAAATCAACAATGAGAAGCAGAAAAGAAAACAAAAGGTGAATGAAGAAAACAGCTGATCATCAGTTTGCTTTGTAATTTGTTAATGTCTATAACCATCTAACATTTGAAATTTAATTCTCCTGAGTGAATATGTAATAATTTATTAAGTATGCATGCACGGAGAGTACAAAAAGAATATGCTTTGTGTCTTGATTGGGTTGGGGGAAGAAGGGGCATACTGGCAAGGTATACAGCTGATACACACATAACATATGTGCCTTCTAGCTAACTATGTTCCATAAAATAATATTAGTCTAAGGTTTTCATTTAAAAATAATTAAAATTCAATTAAAATTGTTCCACTTTGATATGACTTAAGAATCAGGAGGTGGGTAGTAATAAGTGCTCATATTTCAAGATGCTCAGCAGTGAAGAGGTGTCAAACAGTTTCTTTGATTTTAGTGTCTTGAAATTCTGAATCCAAAAAAAAAAAAAAAGCCAACAAAAAAACTATTGTTATGACGCTGATACCAAGTAACGCCAAAACCTTGCATTTGGCTATTGGACTATAAATAGATACTCAACTAAAAGGAATAGTAAGTGAATATTGCATGGGGGAGCATTCTTGAGATTGCTATGGGTTTAAGTTTCTCCTTTCAAGCACAGTCTGGAATTGAAATGCTGACCTCCTCAACTTTAGCAATAGGCATGCCTTGTCTAAACATGCAATCCCTTGATTTAAAAAAGTGTTTATAAAGGTACGGTTAATTCCTTTATTGGAAGGAGAATAAGCTATACCGGTACAAGCACTTTTATGCCAGTATAAATAGCCTTGGCAGAATTCCATTTTTTTGGTATAGTTTTGACCGATGTTTATTTTTAAGCAATTTTTCCCAATTTGTATCTATTTAAATTTTCACAGTTGCAGGAAATTATGGGTTGGGCAGGGATCGGACAATAATTTAATGGCAGTAGACATTGAAATTCAAAATGTTAAAGCTTTATAATCATCGGAACACAAAATGTGAATGTCATATGTCAAATTATACAATGTAAATACCTTTAAATATCTGTAAATATCTCTAACAAGTTCTCAAGCAGCATTTTTATTATTTTGACTATCTGTAAATTTCAGTTATTCTCAATGGAAATATGTTTTCATTGGTTTGTTTGTGAAAGCAACACTTACAGATAAAAACCTTCCAAGCTTAAGCATAAATGTATTTGTGTTAGGCGTGTACCGGGATAAATATTTTGGTAAAAAAAATCGCCCCCTTAACCAATAGTTATACCAGTATAAAATCTGTGTGTAGACCAGGTCCCAGAGTCCTCAGCCTCTCCTCTGAGGTAGAATAACTCCCATTAAAGATTTTACAATCACTTATGGAAATAATTAATATTATTGTGGTATTAACTAGGTATTTTGGAATAAGAGGAAAACTGAATATTATGATGTTTTCTGCTTGCAAAAGTAAAATTGTAAAGTTTTTAATCGTGACCACTGTATTTATATATTTAACTTATTACTCTTTGGTACCAGCAGTAACCCACTCAGATATAGTTTGTATTCATGACCAGCGGGGCAATGTATATGCAACACTGCCCAATGAGAAGTAGAACTAAACACTATTTACAAAATGTCTAGGGGCTAGCATATGACTTGAACTACGTGTCTGCCCTGAGGAATAAAAACAACTGTTATGCAACCTATGTGGACTATCCAGTCCTTGGATTATAAAATGCAGCCTCTTTTATGGAAGGAGAATATCGTTAGGGGAATAAGTTACACAATGAAATCCAGTTTAAACAGGATGTTCCCCTTTCAGCAAAGTGCTTAAACAGGGATGATTTTCTGAATTTCTGAATCCATGCTGCTTGTGATGACTTTTTTTTTTTTTTTTTTTAAATAATCGTTTAACTTTACATTTGCCCCTGAAAATGTTTTCATTATGTACCCTTGTGCAATGTTGTGAATAGTATTGGATTTCTAGTCATTGGTATTTGTTGCCTTGGTATTTATAACTGGTTTTACACTTGGACGATTCATTCCTTATTTCTTCTAGACGCTGAATAAGAAGTACTTATTTCCAGATTGAAATTGTCTAGCTTCTACTTCCAGCCATTGGACCTCATCATGCCTTTGTTTGGTAGATTAAAGATCCCTCTGCTATCTGAATTATGTTTCGTTTTAGATTTGAGACTTGTGCTCAAGGTCATCTACTAACCTTATCTTTAATTACTCCCCCTCCGCCCTCAGTAAATAGTAAACTTGTTGGAAAAGGATTTTTTCTCAGGGCACTGAAACTATATGTGATTTCTGGTCTTATTCAACAAACAGTTTCAGTCAGGAAAAAAACCATTGAAAACAAATTTTGGAAATGTCTATCTTTAAATTAATGTCATTTTGATCAGCATTTCATTCAATCAGAATGAATATTATTGTATTTTGGAGTAATTTGTTTCTTCAAGGGGTTGAAAAAACAAACAAAGAGTCCATTTTGGTTTGAAGTGAATAGAATTTTTCCTTTTTTTGGTCTGGTCACTGAACTGAGAAATCAATTATTCGTTCAGCTTTAGTCACAAGATTTTTTTTCAAAACTTTCTGTCAAAAGCAGTTGGCTTTTTGTGAGCAGCTCTAGTGATTATTTTGTGGTGCAGTAGTTCGTACAGGGCTGGCACAATGGGGTGCTAACTTGGCTGGCTTCTAACTGCAACAGCAATAAAAATAATAATAGCAATAGCCAGGTTGGGCTGCTTGGAGCTGTACAAACATACAGTAAATGATAGTCCCTTTCCCGAAGCCCCTATAATCTAAAAGACAAGTATTAGCAGATGATTGTGATCTACCAGAGGGTGGGGGCAAAGAAAGGACAGAGAAACAAAAATATTGATAGTAATAATACAGTACTTTGGCAAGGCCAGAGAGAGAAAAATAGGTTATTGTACAATAATCATGGGTTGCATCTTTCAGCTAGTGGCTGAACTCGAAAGAAGAATTAATAAATTAGTCTTCACCTCAAAGCCAATCTCTGTGCATAGTTGTCCCCTGTGCAACTGGGCAATTAAGCTTCAGACTGGAATCTTCATGGGTCATCGGCAACTCCTTTTCTAGGTAAGCCAAGAGTCACCTCTTACTTAAGATCTTATCCATAGCCCTTCCAAGTCAATGGGAGTCTTTCCACTGTCTCCAAAGAGCTTTGGGTCAGACCTTTACATAGGTATAAATTAGGAATAACTCCACTAAAAACAAACTCCTAGTGTCAGCTCAAGGAGGAGCTCCTTTGGCTCCAGTAGCAAATGCCTAGGTCCCCCGAACCTCCCATTAGTTAGAATTTGCTACAATAGTCAGAAAATGAACTGAGGGAATGTTGACACATGGTGGTGAAGCAGAAGCTGGGCATTCAGAGTAGTACAAAATGTTTCTTTTTCTTTTCTTTTTTAACGAACAACTATTTGAATTTTCTTATGTTTCTGCCAATTCATCTTGGTATTGAGCTTTTCTACACTAGAGCTGGAAGGTATAAAGTCCAGCTTGAGGCGACATACCCCTGTTACTGATTGAGCTAGCATGCTAAAAATAGAAGGGTAGCCACCATAGCATGAGTCAAGGGAGGAATTAGCTGCCCCAAATATGTGCCTACGGTCTCTGACGGGATTTTACTCAGGGTCGCTAGCTCCTCCCATCCTGAGTAAGATCCCACCCGAGACCATTGGTACATATTTGGGGCAGCTAGTTCTTCCCAACATTCATGCTACTGTAGCTACATTTCTTTTTTTAGTTCACAGCTCAATCAGAGCTAGCATTGGTATGTCTCCTGAAGCTGGAGTTTACACCTTCCATCTCCAATGCAGAGATGCCCCATGAGGCAAAAGGTCATCCCAGATAAGATCACTTGTAGACCTTCGTTTTTGTTTTTTAAATTTCTTATGAGGTGCTTCTTCAGTCAAAGGAGGAAGAGTTTAGGAGTAGAAGCTATAAGCAGAAATCCTGCTTAGGCATTAATGGCAGATGACCTTTTAAGTAACACACAAGAGCCCTGAGAACATGTGTGCATGTACATCTTGTGCAATGCTATGGAAATTATTGGCTTGTCACTTATTGCTTGGATTTTCATCTGTTCCTTCTTCTATCAGTAAACAAAGAGAGCTATTGTGCCACAAAAATTCAGTAGTTCTCATGCATCCTATTTTTCTAATCCTTTTCTTGGACAGTCGGTGTTCAAATTACAATGCGCTCTCCTGATTTGCGGGTAATCCTGGGAAAGTTGTACCTAATCATTATTTAGTAAATTACAGAATAAGTAAATAAGATAGGATGGGGACTAACTTTATCCCAAGCAAGATTTTAATCAGGAGTCCTCCAATGGAAGTTTACTGCTTTTGATTATAAGGTAGATGAAAAGATAAGTGAAGATCTTTTAATAACGAAAAGCTGTCTAACAACTTAAACTGTTTACATCTGGTTTTCTGATCTAAACCAAGGTCTCACTGAAAAAGAAAACAGTGTCTGTGGAATAACTGAAGGAATGGGAATCTTTCTGGACAATTTATGAATTCTGTTTGATATTGGGGTATCTGTGCCAGACTTCAGTCTCCATTTTGGATATGGGATTCTTTACCTTTTCTAAAACAGCGAGAGTTCTGTAGCACCATAAAGACTAACAAATTTATTTGGGCATAAGCTTTCATGGGCAGAAACCCACTTCGTCGCCTTTTCTGTTGCCTCTTTACTTCCATGTTGGATGGAAATTCCAACAGGGTAATGGAACAGGGCTGACAATAGAGGGTCATTAAAGCTGGGTGGGCTGTATTGAAATACAAAAATCCTACCCAGGAGAACTGGTTTGTCAGGGGAGAAGTTTTCTGGCAATTAATCACCTGGTAGGACTCTGTGGTCATCTGTTGAGCTGACCAGGGAGTCAGCTGACCGAGAAGACTAAGATTATAAAGGACAGGAGCGGCTTTATGGGGTGTGGGGGAGAGGAATGGTGTTAGTGTTTTGGATGTTCCACCTCAGTTGAAGATGAGAGAAGCTGCTGCAGGAGCCGGATGAGGTGTGGGGAATCCCACCTACTGGAACATGGATGTTCCCCCCAGGGACTCCCAGGAGCAGGGTGAGCTAAAGTGAGGGGCACTGGGTTAGGAAGTTTGTTGTTTTCTAAATGATCTGTACTCCCTATGCTTTATCTATTGATAAAGAGAAAACGGGCTAGAATTCCATGCAAAGTGACTGTGTGTTATAAGCTACAACTACCAAGTGGCATCTTGGAATAGTAAAGCAGGAGGCTCACACCTTCGGTGGAGTTCTGGGAAAGATTGGTTCCAGGGGCTAGGCAGCTGGACTGCATGGCCACAGCTCTCTGGAGGAGATGCTAGATAGAGGGTCTGCACCCTGAGACTGTGCCTAGGACTCCAAGACGGGGACAGTGCCATGGCTCAGTTCGGACTCTAGAGGTTTAAAACACCTGGGGCTCCAACATTGGTGCCCTGCACAGCAATGTGGAGAACCACCAGTATGGGAAGCCTGACCAGATCTGTGACAATGGGCACAAACCAAAACCCACATCTGAACAGCCCCAGTATTTGGAGGATTTCAACTTCAGATGCCAATGCTGCAGCTCACTCTCATTTCTCAGGAATAATACTTACAGAAGGTTTTTATCTGTAACATCAGCTACTGGAGTCAGTGTCATGCTAAATAACTTTCTGGGGTTTCTTAAGTAGCTGTATTAGCCTGTGGTGGTTGTGTTCGATTAATATTATGTTTCAATCACATCTCCAATTAGTTATTCCTTTAAAACAAAAAAGATTTCTTGCCAGATGTTTCAGTTTTCAGTGAAAGATTTCCAAAAATAAAACCCAGGTATAAAAAGGTATGCTTTTACATAGCGATAAGTTTAACACATGTACAAATAGCTGAAGAAACCAGTTTTCCAGGAAATAGCTCTATAGATACTAATCCTATATTAATTTTATAATAATCCTATAGCAAACATGTCCACAACCATTTAAAATCATAGATCTGTAATACAAGTAGACTATAACATGAGAGCATTTCTTATATGCGGTGTGATTCTACTAATGTGCTGCTTGTGTTACTTGTGTGTTCATAGGGCTACAAGCCTCCTCACAATGGGGCTATCCTGCAGGACCTAAGGTTTTCAGGGCCGGGTTCCTCCAGCCCCAGATTCAAATAAACCCCCCACAGATACACACACACATTTCAGATTAACTGAGTGCGTCTGAGTGAACCGGGCTATCAGCACTCTCAGCTAACCCCTTATGTGTCCCTGAACTCAGCAGGCTGGGTGACACCACACTTTCAGTGGCCACTCTTATATGCCCCTTTGCAACGCACCAGAATAGAGCACACTTCTTGAGCAGGCTGGGTCCAAACAGCACTTTTCATCTACTCCCCTCTATCTGCCCCTGGACTCAATCAGGCTGGGTCAAACAGCACTTGTGCCGCACCCTTATTTGCCCCTGGGCTCCATAGGCTAGGCAGAGCAACACTTCCCGGTTGTTCCCTTCATATGCCCCTTTACACCACAATTGTTCTAGCAGTAACCCCCTTGATGAGCAAATCCCATAGGATTTTTGGGCACTCCAGAGATCTTTGTCTTAGGTAAGAGGAGTGTTACTACAGAACAAGATAGGGACCAAGAACACAAAAGAGTAAATGCAGTTTGGAGAGAAAGAGAGAGAAAGTGGCAACCAACTTGATTATAAGTTATTTTATTGCTAGGTATATAAAACTTATGATACTAATAGTAATACCATATCAGGAGAGAAAAACAATCAAATGTTTTCAATACTACACGATTACAGTTGGGGTATTGGAGAAAGCTAGCCCAGGTTTGATTACAAAAGTAGAAAGTTATACCTGGACTAAGAGGGAGAGAGAGAGAGGGAGAGAGACAAGGTGTGTTGGAGGAAGAAGGCGGGGGGTTGATTTCACCATTCCATGCAGCTCAGAGGTTCCCAGGAACAGGCTTAGGATCTGGAGTGCTTTGAGTCTGGCAGAGCCCCCAGCAGGATCAGTCAGGAAGAGAAGACAGGTTACAGTGGAACTGATGCAGAGTTTGGATCCAAGCATCAGAACAGAGGTTTGAGCTTTGATAGGGGATTTTTAGATGCCAGGTTTGTTTATGGATAAACAATGTCTGGACAAAAGGAGCTGATCCTTCCTGGAAGGGCATCTTCCCTTGAGAGAGCTCCCAATGCAACCAGGATACAGTGTTTTACACATCAGTAACTAGAATGGTCTGATAATTGCGGAGCTGGATGTGCACAGGTGTGAGTTCATTTACATCAAGAGCAGAGATCTCCCAACATGCAGTGCATCCCTGAACTCAGCAATCCCAGAGTTCAGTGCATGTTCCATCTCCCATGTAGATGAGGCTTCTGTTCTCCATTCATGTGCTAACTGAGATGCTTGAGGCATGGGGAATTGTCTCACCCTTGATGGGAGGGTTCTAGTTGTGTCTCCTGCCTTTTCATATTGAGAATGCATTTGGTTTCTGGTTCAAGCAGCCTACAGGGTGGTATGGGGGGGTATTCAGGTGAGCCAGCCCTGGCTCCCCAAGAACACAGAGCTGCTAGGTAACAGTTTATTTAAGCTGTCACAAGAGCAGTTTATTTAAGCTGTTAGCAATGCAAGTCAGGCACTTACCACAATCAGAGAGGGGAAGCCCATTTCTCCCTGTGATTATAAGTGGGCTGCACCAGGAACGGACTTGACCCGTAGCATCCTCCACAGGTCTACGGAGACTTCCAACTTCAGTGTGTTACCCCAGGCCTGATAACAAATCAGGATAATGGAGTGGGTTTTATCTTCTGATCCACTAACGGATTGGCTATTTACCCTTGTTTTTCCTTGCACTATTGGTGTGCTTTTGGCACCCAATCAGCTATTACTCCCCTCTCCCACTATCATGCACGATTCATACATCTTTACCATATAGAGAGGTTGTTTACTACTTTAACTGCCTTCAAGCTGCTTTCAGCTGGTTTTGCAGTTAGCTTACTTCCACTTTTAGCTCTGGTTCATAGCTAGGCCACTTTGGGCCTATCTACTGTTACTTGTGCTAACTTCAGGCCTACCCATTGCCACTATACTGCATTCACGTCACAATATTCTTGCACGCCCGACAACAGGGCAGGCTGTTAAGAAGCAGGGCACAAACTGTGAATTGGAACTTTGTACCTCTAAATCAGATATCTAATGCAGGCCAGCTTGGTAGGAAAACAAAAATTATTTAATAATTATTCGTGTCTTACATGAAATGCATTGAACGCTCCATCTTCTTGTAGGGAGATCCCCATATTTCAAAACCTTTCCAAAATGTTTATCATCAGGGTTGGCAAAGAGGTCAGAGATTGCCTCTATGCCAGTGTAAGCTCAAATCTTTTGGTAGTCGTTCCAGAACAGGATTGAGGAACATTGGTGGAGCAGTGGAAAGAAATCATATTGCATAATCATGAGTCAGTGCCAGCTACGGTAAATCCATGACAATTTGTCATGGTGTATTTTCATTACTGGGAGCAGTCTGAAAATTACATCAGAATGGAAACTCTCTTAGATGACATAATAGATAATCCGCTGGATAGCTGGTAACACCTCCTCAATTACCTCTGAAGGAAAAGGAAAATGAACAATCGGGGAAAATTGTGCAAGTGGATTATGAGATAGCATGATATCAATGTGACAGCAGATTTGGAAACAGAAATAAAAGCTGGCAGATGTGTGTATTTTCAGGCAGTATTTTACCCAGTTTTTCACTCAGTCCGTGCAAAGGCAAAACTTCCATTGAAACCACTGGGAGTTCTGCCTGGGAATCGCTGGGTAAAAATTGAAAAATACCCTCTGAAACAATGGAACAAATTGTAAAGGAAAAGTTTGTTATCAACAAGATAAAGCTACCATGACAGTGCCGGGGTCAGATTTTGTGGTGGTTGCAGGATAAATTTACTGTCCAGAGAGATGCAGATATGAAAACACTACCACTTGCTCTGAGTGATGGTGAGGAAATGGGCGATTTAGCATGAGGTCTTGGGAAGCATAACTGATGGGCCAGGAAACTGGCTCTTTTGAGACAGCACAAGGGGAATTTGCTAGGCCCTTAATTCAGTGGGTTATGGATCAAAACCATTCCGATAATGACAGCTTCTTTTATCCAGTTCAAGTTCTTGGGCTCAATACAAGAATTACTGGGTGGAATTCTATGGCCTACGGTTGGCAGGACATCAAACTAGATGATCATCACTGGACTTTATGTCCAGGACATATTTAGTGCCCTGTTGGCCCCATCTAAAAAATAAAATACACTATAAGGTCAAAATATTCAAATTTTGGTGCCTGAAGTAGGCACCTAAAGTCCATATAAGTGTAGACAGATGTTCAAGGGGAGCTGAAGGTGTTCAACTTCTTGGAAAGTTAGGCCCCATTGCCTTAAGTACTTAAATATGGATTTAGGTGTGTACTTAATTTGCCTCCCCCTTACAAGTTCATATTTAACTTAGTTGTGTAAAGTTTTGCACCTAGGGCTCTGTCCTTGTCGGTTCTTTCTAGTTGTCTAACTGAATACCTGTGTTTCAGATTATTTGCACTGTATTATTTTTTCAGGCTAAGCCTATCATTATAGTTTTTGAACATTCTAAATGTATTTTTTACCTCTCTAGGTCCCTCCATATTATTTCTTTGCCTTCACTGGTGCTTACAATACTTCATCATTAAAGAGTTGTTTACACCTTAGTTAGAACTGTGTTTAACAGAGGCTGGCCCCAACCATATTCTTGTCTCTCTCTCTCTCTCTCTCACACACACACACACACAAAGGGAGCTCAAACTGTGAACAAAGATCTGGACCAAAAAACTCTAAGAAAGCATTTTACATGATTTCCACCCCAAAATTGAGACCAAAGCGGTTTTGATAATTTTTTATACATTTCTGTATGTGTACTCCATTTTATAGAAAGGATCTTTTTTTTTTCTTCTTCTTCTTTCACAGGGAAAAAATTTAACAAAAACAAAGTTTCTGTTTTCATTTAAATTTTTCTTTGATTTGTTTCTATCATTACCCCCAACCACCACTGTTTTTGCCAAATAGAAAACTGAAATACTTCAGTTTAAAACTGAAAATTCTCTGTTTGGTTGCCAATACCCTTCTCCCACGCCCCCATCCCCAAATAAATCAGCTTTTGATTTGTCAATGAAAGCTCCAAAAACAATGAAAAAATGTCCATTTTCGTTAAACATTCTTTGTCGAAAGCCATTTTTTGTTCAGAAAACAATTTGATGAAAATGTTTGGACCAGCTCCTTACTAAAACAAGTCTGGGGATCTTTGGTTGGAGGCACACTTGTATCTTTAGTATTCAGAAATCGCAGAATGTCTCTGTTTGCTGCCGTGGCCCAGGGATACCAACACTGCTTGTATGCATCAGAACCAGTCATTTGTAACAGGCTTCCCAGTACCTACTGAGAGTTCACAAGGTTTTACAGCATTTAACTTTTGCATTTTCAGTCTTAAATCAGTTGCTAACTGGAATGCCAGGTGTTGGGAGGGAGACTTTTGGAAAGTAGGAAAAGGACAGAATGCACCCAAAGTAAAAATACCTTTAAACTCTCTTTTACAATCTTCCTGGAGACTAACATTTTTTGTTTGTTTGTTTGTTTGTTAAGAATTTAGGGCCCAATCCAAAGTCCCCTGAAGTTAATAGAAAGACTCATTCATCTTAAAGGCCATTGTATCAGGTCCCTAAAGATTGATTTACTTTCTGTGCAAAACCTGTTTATCTCCAACACTGCAGTTCAAAGTTCAAGGAAAAAAATTGGCCTCATCATCATATTCAATCTCTGGAATGATGTCTGCAAAAATAATATCACCAGCAAAACAAGACTTCCAGTTCCTGCTCTGAAAGACAAGATGGCTGAGGTGATGTCTTTTATTACATCAATTTCTGTTGGCAAGAGAGACATGCAGAAGTTGGTCCAATACAAGATATTACCTCACCCATCTTGTCTCCCCAATATCCTGAGACTGACATTGCTACAACATTGCATAGTTTTTGCTCTGCACACTTCTAGTTCCATTTCAGCTATTCAGATTGCTACTCTCCCAGCACCAAAGATCAGATTCAGAATTGCTCCCTGGTTCCTCTCCATTTCTGAATCTCAAGTAAATGACTGACCCAATGTAGGACAAGAATGGCAAGTGTGAATGTTTTCATTTAATGATTAGAGTCAGGTTTCAGATAATAATTTGCTAACTAGTAGTGTAGGTAACGCAAAGATCCACTAGACATAATCAGCATTTCTGAACCATGGTGGAATGAAAAAAATTGGAATACTATAATACCTAGCTATAAACGATACAGGAAGGATGGAATGCAGAGAGAGATGGGCAAAACCTAAAAATTCCACATAGTGTAACAAAATAAAGTATTTTAATGATGGATGATCAAAAAGTGCAGATACTATTGGTGCTGGGTTCTCCCCTGGCCATTGATTCACTACACCACTTCCTTTTTGTGGCAGTGGTGTTATGGCTGGTATCAGGATATGGAGTAACAGTTCTAGAAAGTGGTAGGGATGAATGATCGCTGACACTGCATTTCTACACTGCAGTGTTCGCACATCACAAATTCCCATTGACTTCAATAGAAGATGAAGCTATTAGCACCTTCCACGATATACCCAACTGCTAAGATTTTTGAATGCAAGTGCCTTACATTAGGATCTTTTGTCCATATTTAGGCACCTGAATGTGTCCTAACTTTCAAAAGCACAGAGCATCCATTTAAGTTAGCAATAATTGAGGAATGATCAGCACTTGTGAAAATTAGAGGATATTTTTAGGTCCTAAATATGGATAAAAGAGCCTAATCTGAGGCATCCAGGACTGAAACTCTTGGTCCACATTTTAGAGAATCAGGCCCATACTTTTTGCCCATGTTTCTAAACTCTCTAGGGCCTTTTGTTTTATTTCTCTGTCCACACTAGTGTTCCCAGCTCCTCCCAATTTAATATCATCAGTACTTTTTGCAAATGTCTCTTTCCTGCCCCTTTCAGGTCCTAGTTCTGATACCTAGCTTTATTATTTATATCACCTGTGAACTTCCTAAATAACAGAGACACATCACAGAATGAACAGCACAGGCAGATATTGACTTCCCATGGCTCACTGGGTGCAAAAAGCTAACCTATTTGAGGCGTCCAACTTTTCACAGATGACATGGGTTCCATCTCACCACACACATACCACTGGTTGAGAGTATATTTGTTCCAAGAGGATACCCTATGCACATTCAAATGAGAGGAGATATAAGCACTCTGTTTTGAGTTAGACTGGGAACAAGTCACTTCGAGCCACACACACATTTAACGGTAGCTGTAGGCATGGAACACAGCAATGGTTGGATTCTCACTGAGAGTCAATTCTGCTACCCTCATTCACATCGTTCTGGGCATTGCCCCTTTGAAATCATTGAGATGACTCACAGAATAAGATGATATGCAGTCTGTCAGAATCTGGCCCCATGCAGTTGGGGGTGTGAAGATTTGCAGTTGCTTCCCACAGCCTGCTCCACAAGACCCAGATCCAAGTGGCAGGCATAGAGGCATTCAAAATGGGAGTCCTGTTGGAGTACACTAATTAGCACGGACAGGGGTGATCTATGGGGGAATTCCACTGAGTGGAGGCTTTCCGATCCGACTCCACCAATAAGTAAAGCCAGGCAGCTGTGACGTGACTTTGAGGACAACACTTGAATGGGAGGTTCTTACCCCTGAATTAATTCTGAAAGGCCATATTCAGTTTATAATTTTTTTTATTTCTATAAAGAGTTATGGGAGGAAAAAAGACAGATTATGAATTTTTTTTTTTAATATCCATCCCCAAATCGCCTTTGGCGGTGTGGAAAAAGTTAAGCATTCAAAAGTCAGGAAAGCACAGCAGTGGCATGTGCAACCTTAACCTAGCCTTCTGCCTGTGTATTATGCTACAGGCTTTAGTTACGTGCTTCATATATTTTTATGGCCAGAAGGGACCATTATGCATATCTAGTCTGATTTCCTGCATAACCCAGGCCAAAGAATTTAGCATGTGTTTTCTGCATCAAATGGAATGACTAGATCTTTGAGAAAGACAACCAGCCTTGATTGAAAGGGTGTGATTTATCATTTGCACTGAAGCCCCTTTACACTGTAATTTATATTTACACCTGCTTAAAGACCCTTTTAATCTTAACCAGAGCAGGGTAAAGAGACCCCAGTGTAAATGAGAATAAGACTCAGATTTCAGATGACAGAGACCCACCCTATCTGTTGCTCATCTGTTTCTGTGGTTAATTACTCTCTCTGTTAAAAAATTGAACTTTATTTCCAGTTCAATTTTATCGAGCTTCAACGTACTACCAATGGAAGTTGTTTCTTTGTCATCTAGATTAAAAGAGCCCTCAGGTATCACCAATCTTCTCTCTTTGTAGCTAATTATAATCCGTTATGTTATTTCTTAAAATATATAATCCTAAAAAAAACTAACAGTAAATATTTTAAAATATTGCCAAAACAGGCAATGGGGTCATTAGATGGCCAAGGTGTTAAAGGAACACTCACAGAGGACAAGGCCATTGTGGAGAAGCTCGTTGAATTCTTTCCATCGGTCTTCCTTGTAGAGGATGTGGGGGAAGATACCCACATCAGAGCTATTCTTTTTCATTGGCAAATTTGATGTATGTCCCACACTGGTGTGTCAATAGATGAGGCTTTAGAACAAATAGATAAATTAAACAGTAATAAGTTATTAGGATCAGATGGTATCCACCCAAGAGTTCTGAAGGAGCTCAAATCTGAAATTGCAGAACTACTAACTGTAGTATGTAATCTATCACTGATAAACATGGATAAACACTATTTGTTGGGGGAAGGTTCAGTGTGGCTTTTATAAATGGAAATCATGCCTCACAAAACTATTAGAATTCTCTGATGGTGTCAAAAAACATGTGGCCAAGGGTAATCCAGCTGATATAATGTACTTGGATTTTCAGAAAGCCTTTGACAAGGTCCTGCACCAAAGGCTTTTAAGAAAACTAAGTAATCATGGGATAACAGGAAAGGTTCTCTCATGGACTGATAACTGTTTAAAAGATAGGAAACAAAGGGTAGGTTTCCACAATGAAGAGAGGTAAATAGCAGGTTCCCCCAAGGAACTGTGCTGCGGTCTGTGCTGTCCAACATATTAACCATCAGGAAAAAGGGAGTGAACAGTGAAGTGGCAAAGTTTACAGGTGATACAAAATTATTCAAAATACGCAAGTCTAAAGCTCCCTGTGAAGAGTTACAAAAAGATATCATAAAACTGGGTGACTGGACAATGAAATGACAGATGAACTTCAGCATTGGTAAGTGCAAAGTAATGCACATTGGTAAAAAAATAATCCCAGCTACACATATGTGGGGTTCTAAATTAGCAGTTACTACTCAAGATAGTGCTCTTGGAGTCAACGTGGATAATTCTCTGAATACTTCAGCTCATCATGCAGAAGCAATCAAAAGGGTGAACAGAATGTTAGAAACTATTAGAAAAGGGATAGAAAATAAAACAGAAAATATCATAATGCCACTCTTTAAATCCATGGTGTGCCCACACCTTGAATACTGGGTCCAGTTTTGGTGGATGAATCTCAAAAAAAGGTATAATGGAACTGGAAAAATTTAAAAAAAGAGCAACAAAGTTGATCAATGTTATGGAATAGCTTCCATACAAGGAAAGACTAAAAAGATTAGGGCTGTCCATTTTAGAAAAGAGATGACTAAGGGTGAATATGATAAAAGTTTATAAAATCACGAATGGTGTGGAAAAAGTGCATAGAGAATGTTATTTACCCCTTCCCATAATTCAAAAACCAGAAGACACCCAAACAAATAACAGGCTGCAGGTTTAATACAAACACGTGGCAGTACTTTTTCACACATCGCAGTCAATCTGTGGAACTCATTTCCATGGGATGTTGTGATGGCCAGAAGTGTAACTGGGTTCAAAAAAGAACTAGTTAAGTTCATGGAGGGTAGGTCCATCAATGGGTATCAGCCAGGATAGTCAGGGATGCAACCCCAGGCTCAGGGCAACCCTAAACCTCTGACTACCAGAAGCTGGGTGGAGAAAACAGGGAAGTATCACTACAACTGCCCTGTTCTGTACACTCCCCCGAAGCTCAGATACTGGGCTAGCTCACCATTGGTCTGACCCAGTATGGCCATTTTCATGCTTTTAGTGTATGATGCAGTCTGGGCACCCCGTGTGCACCAGGAATCTTGGGAATGGATTATTCCTCCCAGAGCTCCCCATGTTGGGTGCAGCTCCACATTTCTCCAGCATGGACCAGTGTCTAAATGGCACAATGCCCTTTATATGTCATTATACTTTTTACTCTAGGAATGCTATTTTTTCACTACCTTGGGCCTTGTGTTGTCAAAGTGAGAGTAAAATAATATGACATTAAAATGATAACGTATTAAACTCACTTTGCCCAGCTGTAAACAAGGCCACAGGATGCAGTGCAAGGGAGAACTGGGTTTCTGCTGGAATAATTTATCTATATTGTGTTGTAGAAATAAGGCCAAAAATTTAAGGATGAGAGCAATTAATCGTTGAAAGGGATGAGAGTAATTAATCATGGTGGATTCTTGATCACTGACAATTTTTAAATCAAGATTGGATGTTCTTCTAACAAATATGCTCTAGGAATTATTTTGGGGAAAGTTCTATGACCTGTGTACAGGAAATCAGATGAGTTGAGGACAATGATCCCTTCTGGCCTTGGAATCTATAGATGTGATGTAACGTTTACAGTACTGCTCGTGTAAATCACAGTCCTGGATTGTACCAAAGTGGGACAAAGCACCCACAAGGTGCCATACGTGTAATAATTATACTTCACTATTCTCTGAACTTTGAGGGATGCTTATAAAAATCTCTGGTTTTACTTGTTATTTTCATTTATAAGATGCTCTATTTTTATCCTAAGCAGCTGTCCAAAAATTAAAGTGACAGCCCTAAAAACTCACTGTAAAATTGTTGTGGCTGCCCAAAGCCCCCTACAATACATTTACTTGCCCGATAAAAATATAGGACAAGTGATGTAAATACAAACTCATATCAGCAACCGGCCTCAAATGAAACATCATACCACTCTGCAAAAATGGGAGCCTTGTAATTTGCCCTGGGGGTCGAGGTCAACAAATTGAGGCTCTAATTGACCAAAGAGGGAAGTAAATTTTACAAGAGGCAAATACAGAGTGAAATATAGCTCTTTCTCTGGGACTGACTCTTTATGGTGTCTCTTGATGTTTCCAGACATTATGGATCCATAATGCCAGTGGTCAGGTTTTTCAGGATGTTCTACTCATCAGTCCTTTTTTTGTTTATCTTCATCAGCAGACATAGTACAGATAAGTACAAACTGTGCAAACTTAAAGTGAGGCCAACCATGCAAGAAAAAGAACAAAAGCCATGTTGACATTATACAGTGTGCACTCTTAAGTATAAAGTGCTTTTCAGTTCAGTCATTGGACTCTTCACATCATTGGACTTTTCATTGCTGGGGTCGTATTTGCCTTGCCTTTTCAATCTATCCCCAGAAGTCTTTCCTCCTGACTTTGTCTCCCTTTAAGGGACAGTTTGTCTTCCTAGTACTGGGTATGCATGTTTTGGCTGGTTAGGGAGCGAAAGGTTCCATTCCACATTTGCACTGGGAGAAAATATCCCTTTCTGGCTTGCATCACTGGAGTCATATTGAGCACACATGAAATTCCCCTTCAGTGTAAGGATTGCTTTGGAGGTTTTAACTCGTTAATTAATACCTTGCTTTTCGACAAAGGTTTTTACCAGTTCTAGTCAAAACATTCCAGCCTAGACTTTAAGTTGGATGCAACTGCAAGAATACATTGGTCTAAGGTCAATGCAGTGTGCTCACACAAAACATTATCTAGCTATGCCTACATACACAATGGAATTGCATGCATACAGCAGGTGATGCAAATGTATGCGCACAATTATACTCACCTAACTTGAATAATGGCTCCTGAACCAGCCTCTTTTGTATGTACTCTGGATCAAACTTTGAAGTATAAATGAAAAAAGAAGTTTGTCATATATTTTATGTCATGTTTACAATTTTAGGGGAAACTTAGCAGGATCAAGTAATACACCTTACAAAATAGGAGACCCATGTGGTGACTGTCCCGATGCTTGTGACAATGGACTGTGCATTAAGTTAATATATTATTGTACCACCTATATATTTTTGGTGTGTCATGAAATGCTGAATTCCTTAATCCAGTCCAAGTAGAGCAATGGGTTTTTACTCCTCTGTTTGTAATGAACAGTGGTACATATAGACACCAGTCTCTGGTTCAGGGCATTGCAGCACGTGTTCCAGTTGTGGCAGTCGGCTCTTCCTATTTTATTTACAGGATTCTTACTTTTGCTGTGGTGTTGCTCTCACTCTAAAGCAGCTGTTATGAAATATGAATGAAATGATTCTCCCTGCCATCCAGGTCCTCAGTGTGACAGACTTACAGTTCATGTCATCAGTACCCAGTGTACCTAAGCAGTTTTATTGCAACAACTGTTGTAAGGAATCCTTCTGGGCAGTTGGTTTTCTAATGTTACATTCAAGAATAAAATTATGCCTGTGGGAATGCAAAGGGTTGCCACAGCGCTAAACCAAAAATATCCTGTGGCCCGGTCATGCTCTCATTCAAGTTAACGGCAAACCCTTCTCTGATTTCAGTGGGAGAGGAGTTGGTTCTTGGTTAGCGATCCCTTAGCAGCACTGGATCATCAGCACTTGTAAGGGGGTGAGGTAGCGTGCGGGAAGGGGAAAAGAAAGAAAAAAAAATCAATGCCCAGGGGGGTTGTTGGTCAAAACTTGAAGTAAGCTACCCCATTCTGCCCATTTCCCATTACCCTCCATTCTACCCCCGGACTGCTCCCTTCAGTTCCTGTCTCCCCTTACCTGCCCTGCAGACATCTCCTTTCCCCCCTGCCAGGCAGCCAGTCCTTTCTGTAGGCAACTGCTTCCTCCCACAATCCCACCACACAGCCAATGTACCAGGAGAGGGAGTATTGAGAGCATGAGAGAGAGAGTTTCCTTTCCCTCCCTGCTGGCTCCTGACCCCATAATAGTTCTTGATGGGAGGAAGGAGCACTATAGGAACAACCCTGTATTCTCTCTGTAGTCCTGCTGGGTGCCTGAGTTTTCTTCAGAGATGTGGAAATGCCGGAGAGGACTGCCACATGAACAAGTGTTGTTCCCAGTGCATGACACTTGTCAGCCCTGCTTCTCCCTGGCATGGACCGTGAGCCTGTGAGCAGGGCTGCACAGTGTTCAGAAAGGGAGAGCTGCAAAGTCAGTGGAATCTCCCATCTGCACAGGGGAAAAGAGTCAGGCACGTGAGGAGTCTCAAGGTTACAATTTGGTCCACAGCTTTCACTCCCTTGATTTGTACTGGTTTTGCTGGAACGAGGAAGGTGTACAAAATGAGGAAGGAGCCCAGGATCTGGCCCACAATACTTCTGTGGACAGTTAAGCTTCGTGATGTTTTAAGTTCGGGGGGAGGAAAAAATATTGAGAAAAATGTTTAATAGAGTAAAATTCACCCCCTGTGCAGGGGACCAGCATAAAACTTGTGCAACACAAGTCCCAATTAAGATCTTAAATGGTGCCTAGGTTTTTGTGCTGGGCCTCTGCACTGGAGTGAATTTCACCCACATGAGAATGTATTTGAAAGGAGAAAAATGATGAGCTAGGATTGCTTTTAATCTCCAATATCACCTATGCATTTGTAAAGCATTTTGAGATGTACAGATTAAAGGGGCTAAATCAGAGCTAGGCATTACTACTAATTATTAATGCCCTATGCAAAAGCAAATAGACATTTGCAGCCTGAACGACTTCCATGGTAGATTGCAGTAAACATCAATAAAAAAGAACAAAAGTAAAGTCTCCACAAGAGAGCATAGTGTATATGAGCGCGCGCTTCTCTCAAACAAGAAATGGCAACGCCCCCACTCAGAATAGCCGTTATCTTGGCAGACAAGAGTTCTTTGTAACTCAAACAAAATGAATGGTAACAGTGACATAGAAAATAAATCACACAAACCATCTTCCCTTTTTTTTTCAGGCAATCTTTGAAGGTATGAAGATACATACTCCAACTGGGCTCAATTTAAAATGCAATATACCTGTAACCGTCCGTTTGTCTTAAAATATTGTGTCTGCTACTGTCAGTGCACCATTGAAATACAATAATATCCTGATTTACTTAAAGTTAAAGGTAAAATGAAAATAATCACACATTTCCAAAAGATATAATTCTCGATAAAGATTATAACAATGTATTCTGCATTGTATGCTATGATCCTCCTCCTATGTCAGCTCCATGTTCTCTGATTTCTCACTTTACTATTAACTAGGGGATCTGCTCTTTTCCATCTGCCTTTCGAACTCCCTTTGACGTCAATCAAATGCCTCTAATGAAATAAAAGTGCACCCTGTTAATTGTGCTGTTCTTTGCCTTGCGATGGTTGTTATACTTGGGAAAAGTTAAAACCTTTGACAAAATTAGCCCATGTGTTTTCATTTCATAAGCATTAAAAACAGTTATTTTTATTCGTTTTAAATTCTATACATGTTGAGTCCTTCATAACATTCAGTGCAGTAGGTTCTGATTTCATTGAAACAGGAATAAATCCAGAGTAACTCCCCATTAGATTCAGGAGAGTTATTCCAGTATAAATAAGATCAGAATCTGGCCAAGAGATTCATTTCCCACTTCTTTGTCAGCTTCATTTTACACCAGACCCCATTTTAGTTACTGAAGGAGTTGATTGAAAGAATTGTCTTTAAAATGGGCAAAGCTTATTTGAAAAAGTACTTTTTAGTTCCTATGTAAGCAAAACAATCATTGGCTTGAAGCCCATAGAAGAAAGAAACCTGACACGTAAGTAAATTAATTTCACTCACTTGATAAAGTCACATAAACAAAATCCAGTTATCATACTCAGGCACATTGAACACCTTATTTAAGTATCTTCAGTGGAGCATAATCCCTATTTTCCACTCTACCTGGCAATGCAAATAATGTTACAAATACCTGGAAATATAATAGCCGGCTCACAAAAGCAATTTGTTACATTAGCACACTTGAAAGGCTATTGTTGACAAAAGCAAATGACCCAGAGAAAAAAACAGGTAGAGATTTGATTAAAAGCAAATAATTCCTATTAATTCCACAAGGACACTGATTCAGCAGAATGAAGAAGAAATGGGACATGTTGATCCACTTTGGGGGAAAAATGAGTTGGAAGTCAGATGCACAAGGAAAATTCCATGAGTCTAAGCTTCAAGTGTTTCACATGTATCAGCAAGTCATGGGATGCAAAGTTTGCCACGCTGTATAGTAACCAGAGGACATGGCCCTCCAACCTTATGAGAATCCTCCAGTCCACAGGGAAATCCTTCACACCTCAATAGGGCAACAGAGGACTGAGGAATCCATCCAAGGGGCCAGACTTTCTCTGCTACTCCCTGAGCCCTGTGTTTCTTGTGGTGGCATAGCTTCCTCAGGAGCCAAGTTGCCAAAGCATTCTCCATACTGGGATATTCTTCCTCTCTTCACCATTAACACCATTCTGGGATTTATTAACTGGAGGGTCATATGTAACACAACGGAGGTAATTGTCCCACTCTCCTTGATGCTTGTGAGACCTCAGACGGAGTATTGTGTCACATTGTAGTAAAGAGGTGGACAAATAGGAGAAGTCCAGAGCAGAGCAACAAAAATGATAAAAGGTTTAGAAAACCTGACCTATGGGGAAAGTTAAAAAAAATTGGGCGTGTTTAGGTTTGAGAAAAGAAGACTATGAGGGACCTGATGACAGTCTTCACAAAGGTTAAGAGGATGGTGATCAATTGTTCTCCATGTCCACTTAAGGTAGGACAGGAAGTAATGGGCTTAATCTGCAGCAAGGGAGATTTAGGTTAGATGGTAGGAAAAACTTTCTAATTATAATGGCAGTTAAGCTCTAAAATAGGCTTCCAAGGGAGGTGGTGGAATCCCCATTACTGGAGGTTTTTAAGAACAGGTTGGACTAATATATCAGGGATGGTCTGGGTTTACTTGATGGACTTGATGACCTCTTGAGGTCTCTTCCAGCCCTATGGTTCCCCCTCTTTTAAAGAAAATTTTGAAGTATAGACTCCACAGGTATTAATTCTTCCACGATCAACATTACTTTCCATTACACACCCTTGTAACCTTGCCAGGAGATCAAGCCGGGTAGAGGGACCCTCTTTTTTAGCCACACCTTTTCTCTACCTATTCACACTAGTTTAGTATTGATTCAAAAGGGGAAAAAATCCACCTGTTGAATCAACACTATCACTTTCTTCAGCTAACACAGGATTTTCTATGTTTCCCATCTGGTACAGACCCAGCTTGGTCCTGTAAGGAGATTTCAGGTGGAAAGATCATGGCTGGGCAGTTTAACCTAGGGTCAGAGTTAAGGTTCTTTGTGAAACCTAAAATACGACTTTCTCGACACTCCAACTTTTTGTCATAACTACATCATTTTAATGTAATTGGCAGATTTATAGCTGTCACAGCATTTTAACTAGGGACAGGGAATTATAAGTAATTGCAGGAACTAATAAACAAACACCTATTCTGATTCTTCCTGTTCCAGATCTATCCAACATGAAGGTCATTTGTAGTGCAAAAGATGTCCCACCCATCTCTGATGTACCAGAACTAATTGGTCACTGCTAAGACAGAGGTGAAGCCACCAAGGAGAGGATGGCCACAGATATAGTCACATATCTCTTTACCAATGCGAAGGTCACAAAGCAAGTATTAGCAGCTAGATCAAGAGGTTGAACTCTCTCTGAAGGACATGATTACTAGTCCCACTAATTAATGAGCTGACATTTCTTGATATAGAGACCTACCCCTAAGCCTGCCTCTCATCCCAAAAAACAGAACTTTGTACTCATATCCTTAGGCTCCTGGAGAATTTGTCTTTCATTAAATCTAAGTGGCTGGCAAACTACGAATACTATTAATTGTGAAAAACCAGCTTGTATAAATACCAAGGCCCAGATCCAAAAAAGGGACTTAGGAATGGTGATGCACCACAGTCAGCATTACAATAACTATCTTTTTGGCGGCTAGAAAATCACAGGAACAAAAACACAATGCACAGAGCCTGAGTTAAGTGCCTAGGCTCCCCATCCAATGAATGGGGAGCAATAGGCACCTTAGACGGTGGTCCATGAAGCCAGCACACTAGGTGGGGAACTGCCTAAGCTAGCCAATAGGAGATGCTGACAAGAGAGGTATGTGCTAAGCCCCCACCCCTCTTGGTGTTCAGTGCCTAAGTGTGGGCTGCAGGCAGGTGCCGGTCTCTGCTTGTGATTCACAAAGCAGGGGAAAGACAGCAGTATGTCTGCCTAGATCATAAGCGGAGCCTGGTCCAGTGTGTGCTCTGAGAGGCCTCTTAACACCACACAGACAGGGAAGAGGAAGGTTACCCTCATATCATTTTGCTTAGTCATCAGGGTTCATCCAAGGATGCAGGAGACCCTGAGTTCAAGTTCCCCCTCCAGCTGAGGAGGAGAAGCTATGGAATATCCCAATGGTGGGCTCTCTCAGTCTCTTCTATTGAAGTTGCTCCACTTGAATCAAATAACTTAATAATTAAATATTAATTGGGCCAAAGACAGTCAGGATGACTCTAGTATTGTGATTAGGGCATTCACCTGAGAGGTAGCAGGTTCCTCTTCAAATCCCTGCTCCACATTAGACAAAGAGGGAACTTGAATTGGAGGTCACCCACATGTTGGGGGAGTGCTCTAACCACTAGACTAAAGATTATAAGGAAGCTCCGCCTACCTGCTCATTTTGTGGAGTTAAAGCAGCAGGATGTTCACCATTTTGGATTAAAATAATGAAGCCAAAGCTGGGGTTGTGGAGAAGTTTAATAGAACTTTAAAATCTAAGATATGGAGATGTTTTGCATCCTACAACACCTTTTGCTCCATGGACATATTACCTGAGTTTCATCCAAAGTTTTCACAAAACTATGTGTATCAGACCCATTAATGTTAACCCCTCAAAATTCTCTGAAGGTATGGAAAATGGTGTATAGAGACCGTTTTAAAATAAAACCAGTTCTTGCCCCTTTTAGAAAAGGCAACCACGTGAGACACTACGGAAAACCAAAGGAGCTTTTGAAAAAAGGTTATGAACAAATGTTGATCGACTAGATATTCATAGTGGATGAAGCCTTAACCAAGGTACACAGAGCTGTATAGGGATTAAAAGGATGGGGATGAGACAGTTCTTGGATCTTTTTAACCCTGAAGATTTACCAAAAGCTAACAAGACAGGACTTACAGAACTGGAAAAGTTCTAGTTGAGAAAGGAAAGGGGAAGAGGGGAGTGAAATCAGCTCCTGGTGAAATGTTTGGGATGGCCTAATAAATTTAACAGCTAGGTGAAAGCTTCTCACCTCTGACATTTAGATGGGGAAAAAAACAATTACACCTGCCAAGAGGGGGAAAAAAAGTGATTAACTGTATCTTTTACATCACTTTACCCAGCAATGCCAGCTCTGGGATTTTTCCCAAAAACACCAGCTGAAACTTTGCAATACAGCTAGCTAAACCCTTGGATCTCCCAGGAACCTGAGAGGTGGGGTTTGTGGAAATTAAATATGTGCACAGCTAGGACAGTATCAATGAAGACATCCCTTTTGAAATCACCTCTGGAGCTAAGAAATAGAGTTACATCCTATGATGAGGCTATTACTCATCCATACCCAAATTTCTGGATCACATGATCAATACCATGGCTAGTCAACCAGGACCACCGGAAGTGGTCACCAGCTATGACCCTATGGGTAGAAAAGTTGGATTTAATCCTCCGATGTTCTTATGCGTTTTCAGGAATACTTTGTAGACAGCTCCTCTAGCTTATCTGAGAGGAAATTAGTCAGGGAGCAAAATGCTCTAAAGACGTAGAAGTGGAAGTTAAATCTAGTTGGTTTGGTGACATGAAAATATCCTGACAGGAAGACACTATGTAAATATGCAGCTAAGCTTGCATCATTCTGTAAGTTTGTTAAATTATTTCCTTTCTTTCTGTATCAAATAGGTCGTTTATGGTCACCATTTTAGGCTCCATATAGACGACAGGCAAAAAATAAACCTTGTTGTTATGGGTTGGGCGTAACCACCTCTTTCATTCAGGAGAAACATAAATTGAAATAATAGCAACAGCACTCAAATCACAGGTACATGGAAAAGCTGGACTAGAAGCTGAACCACACGGTCCACGGGGTTCCACAGGGTACTGATAGCAAACAGGGGTACTAGGACTTTGACTGATGGAACTGTTTTGACAGTGTATGAGAGAGAGAGGGGACAGGAAGATACAGAAGTGGCTAGAAAACCCAGCAGAGAATAACATAAGGGCTGGTAATGTCTGAGAGAAAGCGAAGAGAGAGAGCGCGCTTTGGGGGACAGAGTGCTGGCTGGAAAAGCAGGTTAGGAACTGTGTGACAGCAAAGGAACTGTCTCTATTACACACAGCTGATGTGAGGATAAATTCAATAGTATCTGTGAGTCACACAGTATCACTGGGCCTGTATGAGTACCTAGATAGTTGAAATGCTTAGAAGCCAAAGGATAAATATTGATGTCCTTTGAGTTCTTGCCTGAGGCAGAAGCTGATGATGCAACTCTCTCTCTCCCTCCACTTTTCCTCCTTCCATCCCGCACAATCACTCCTCTTCACTCCCAGAACCAAAACCTGACTCCTCCCATCTCCATAGCCCTCTAGTAACACTTCTTTTCCTGATCAGTGCTGAAAGCCCTGTGTCCTCCCCCCACAAACGCCATCCCTCACCAAAGGCAAAGAGACAGCTTGATCTTCAATTGCCTGATCGCAATCACTGCTCCTGGCTCTGGGCTGGCTCCTCTCCTTCCCAAAGCTGCCTTCATGACATGTGACCTCCCCAAGCCTGACCTATGGGCTGGGAATCTAAAGCAGGATGAGCCGAAAGGGCAGGAGAGCAGCATGGATGTGAAGGGGGAATTTGCAGGAAGGGGAAGGCAGGGACAGGTAAGGACTCACTCTATGCAGGAATCCTGCCATGACCCTGCCTCTGATATGCCTGTAACCTTCCCCCACCACTTTCCATTGTTGTCCTGGTTACTCTACAGAACTGGCCAACCTGAGCCTTCTTGTGTATTTTGTATATTCATTCCCACATACACGTACTAACTGACTTTAAATAAAAATGCAGGAAAGATGTTTTGTTGATCATCCTAGTTTTACAATCCATCCTGTCTAGGAGAAAGAAGGTGTCTTTGTAACAGAAAAGGGACAAAACTGGATATAAAGCCAAATTCTGCACCTATGCCCAGGCCTTAATGAGATCAATGAAATCATATGGGTTTCATCAAGGGGAAAATTTGGCTCAGAGTCTCGTGCTTGAACATCGAGCAGGTTTCCTGCTTACTCACACCCCTTCAGCCAGTGTTAACACCAAGAACAGTTCACGTGCTGGAATTTGCTACATGGATAAAATGTGCGGCTGAGGAGGAGGAGAGTGCGCTGGTGTCTGCATCTCTCCAGCCTCTGCAACGGTTGGGACAATAAAAGCAATTTCAGGATTGGGCAGAGGAAAATTAGGCATTCAACAAAAGCTGCCTGGTTTTCAGAGGGGTTGAGCACATGCATTTTCTAATGAATTCAGAGAAGCTGCAGGGGCTCAGTACATCTGAAGTAGCCAGTGACTAAATATGGATTTAGGTGCCCAACTCTAGGCACGCAGAGTTCAAACGTGTTGGGTAAAATTTTTAGAAGTGCCTATATCACTTAGCACCTATGTCCCCCTGAAAATCAATGGCCTTAAAAGTCTATGTACCAGATACTCAAAAGTATTTAGGTCACAAACTCCCATTAATTTCAGTGGGAGTTAGGGATCTTAATACCTTGGAGAATCTGGGTTTAAGAGAATAAGGTGTTTTGAAACATTTTATCTTCAGCCATTCCAGAAAAAAGAATTACGCACTGACCTTTCTGTTTTGGCTGTGAACTCAGGGGATGTGACTGTAAAGATAAGCAGCATTACACAAGCCAGAGATGTGGCCAACCGGAACAGCAGAGCTCCAAAGCACAGATATAATGGTATGAAACTTATTGAATGTTTACCCAGTAAGAAGCAGCTATTAAAAACGTGTCTACACTTGACTAGGTTCTGGCATGGCAATTCATTAGATATGGAGGCTGATATGTGAAGCTTCACATACTGTGCACTTCTGTTGTCATTGGACACCTGGAGAAAAGCCCAGCTTTCATTACCCGAGCATGGGACTTAATGTGGGCAGGGAAATACTATTTCTTCAAAACAGCGAGACTCCTGTGGCACCAAGACTAACAAATTTATTTGGGCATAAGCTTTTGTGGGCAGAAACCCACTTTGTCGAGCCAATGAAGTGGGTTTCTGCCCACAAAAGCTTATGCCCAAATAAATTTGTTAGTCTCTAAGGTGCCACAGGACTCTCGCTATTTTGCTAAAAACAGACTAACACGGCTACCTCTCTGGAATTATTTCTTCAGAAACCACTAGGATTTACGTCCTGGCAAGTGAATGCAGAATGTGGCCCTTAATCCCTAGAAGGAGAGGGAAGGGTTAAAATGATACTTCTGAGATGTTGTGATAAACCTGGAAAACATTCTGCTTAGTGAGGATGAGTTGGGTTTGTGAAGCCAGAGTGACGGGGTCTGGTTCTGGTTCGACAGAGCCTGTGCATGAGGGGTTAATGCTGAGGAGCCATGTTGCAATGGGCAGCTCACAGGGAATTTTAGCTGACTCAGCCAGAATTTGGACTGGAATCTGCAAGGAGCACAAGCTGCATCAGCTGTTCTGCTAACCTTGCATCAGCAGTGGGGTGTGCTGCCCTCCACCCCGACTCCATCCCTATCCCACCCTTCCTCCGTGCCAGCACTCACACTATCAGGAAGAATCACATAGAAGTTCAAGTTTGCAATGTCTCCTTGACCCTCTCCCCCTTCCCTACACACCTATACAAGAACAAATAAAATTGAACCCCTGGGTTAGAAGGATGGGTTAGTGGTTAGGGGCTGTGCAGAACCCCCTCTCTGTGCCACAGTTCCTTCCTTGGGGTACTCTGTGGGCAGCATAGCTACACACCACCACTCACCCAGGATGTGTACCAAACTTCAATCCAGTCCATAATGTCTTACCTCAGTCTTAATTCCCATCATTCTCCCCTGGCAGGTTTTAGTATCCATACAGAGTTCATGGTACTGTGAAAAAGATGTCTCCTTTTGTAACCAAAATTGGCAGTGAAAAATGATAAGTTTCCTGTTATTGCATAAAGGAATAAAGCAATCCCTTCTTGCTCATTGCTTTCTCTGCCACAGTATACAGCTGCTGCCTTCAAGTACATACAGATTCATGAGAAAGTCAACACTAGATCATATTCTTAAGAATGATTTTGATTCCATATCTGAGATTCCACAATATCATAGAATCACAGAAGATGAGGGTTGGAAGGGACCTCAGGAGGTCATCTAGTCCAACCCCCTGCTCAAAGCAGGACCAACCCTAACTAAATCATCCCAGTCAGGGCTTTGTCAAGACGCACCTTCAAAACCTCTAAGGATGGAGATTCCAGCACTTCCCTAGGTAACCCATTCCATTGTTTCACCACCCGCCTAGTGAAAAAGTGAAAATATATTAATAATCACGAATGATATGCAATGTCTGAGATTCTATTTCTATATCTACTTTATTCCACTGAAGATAAAAACCAAAGATTCGCATAGCCATAATTCCATGATGAAATCCTTTTTACCACTTTCCTATACAACTGTGTATATGTTTCACTTTTCTGTGCAGAGGTTATCAAGTTCTAGGTAATTAGCTTTAGCTGTTACGATTGTTCGTACTTCTCCACGTAATGCAATCATCCTCCTAAATAAATGTGTTGTGAAATGTCCTATTGCTTCATAAATACACCATTAATAAGTCAATCATCAACTTGGTAATTACATGCCTTGTTTACCAACTATTTACACAATTAGGCTTGCCCAGAATTCTTGACTGTAATGCCTAGGAAGTGCCATAGAAGAAGAAGAACAGGAACAACACTGAATTATATTTTGCGCAAACAAATTGTTTTATTGATTTAATCCTGATGATACATAGACAGGAAGAGCAACATCGTTTAGAGTAATAGAGAAACAAAATTACCCTCCCCAAATAAGTGAAGTCAATGTGGACAGAGAGAATGCTAGGAAAGAATAGGACCCACTGTATCTAAAATATCAGAGGAAGAAGCTACACACTGAAGCCTCCCTGTACTTTGAAGACACCCCTTTTCCCGACTGCCCCATTTGCGTACCATGTGACTTTCCAATTCTGTAATCTGTCTGTCTTGTTTGTGTTGGAGTGAGGGAGAGACCACACCAACAACATCTAGCACTCTAATTATTGCCTAGAAACTAAATGAATCCCCCGGCTTCCCATCCTGACCACGCGCCATGTGCTGTGACCCCAGAACATCCAGACCCTGGAGGCTCTCTCCACATGCAGGAACCCATTGATGGCACAGAAATGCTATAGCAGCTCCTGTTCTACTTCCTATAAAGGTGCTGGGGCAGGGCTGCCCTAGTGAGGGGTTAGCAGCTGATGCCTGGCTGCCTTAGGCTGTGTTGAGGAACCAAAGCAGGACAGAAAAGTCCCAAGATCAGCAGGGGCAAAAGGGCACCATTAGTCCCCACCCCCCTGCTTTGTGCCAGGTGCTTTCTGGCAAAAATAAAGACCTTGTACCCTTTGTTTAGAAAATACAGATCACCCACATGACAGTCAGATCAGCTACCAACCTGGTCTCACTGTTTTCTCCCCCAGTCCTTCCACCCTGTGCATCCCACACCAAAACTTTAATCAGAGGGCCAGACAAGGACCTTCAGATGCTGTCAACACTAAGAGTAGAAAAAGTAAGTGTACAGCCCATCACACGGAAACCTCTGCCACACGTGGCACTCTGCACTGATACAAAAGACACCAGTGTTTTCCTGATGCACATTCAAGTTATACGACAAATGGTCTGAACAGAATCCATTATCACTCAACACTCCGTTCCATATACAATGTATTATTATTAATTATTATTATTATTATTATCTATTTGTATTTCAGTAGCACCTTGGAGCCCCAATCAGGACCCCTCTGTGGAGGCGTTGTACAAACACACTACAAAAGGACAGTCCTTACCCCAAAGAGCTGACACTCTAAGACGAGAGACAGCAGGTGGATACAGACAGGCAGATAGAAGAGCTCAAGGAAACAACGAGACAGTATTGGTCACCATATTGGGCCATGGTCTCAGCAACCAGCAACCTAACTGTTGTCACATTTTTTGAAGAGTTTTAAGAGGTTTTGAAGGAGAACAATGAGAAAGTGTTCCAGATGTTTACAGGGATAGCATGGGGAAAAGTTCAAAAATGCTAGTTTCAAAATTGAATGAGTGGGCAATGAAGACTGGCATCATTGGCTGATTGGAGATGGGAGCCCTCATCTCAATAGTGCATGAGTGATGATGGGGAGGGTGAGGATTAGGCCATGAAGAAAAGCAATTTCCATTGGATGCAATGGAAAAAGGGGATCAAGTGGTGGTGTATAAAGGAAGACTAGGCGTTACATTCATGCTAGCAACATCATAATTATGGTTCCATCACGGGAGATCAAGATTGGATTTTTTTTTTCTATTTTAGGAAAGGAAACTAAAAGCCAATCAGAACAAAGATTCAGAGGGGATATGATTTCTCTGTATAAATACATCAGAAGGGTAGACACCAGGGATGGAGAAAAGCTATTTAAGATGAAGGACAGAGTTGTCACTAGAACAAATGGGACTAAAGTGGCTATGGATAAATTTAGGCTGGGAATTAAATAAATGTTTCTAATCATCAGAATGGAATTCAAAAACAGCCTGTAATAGGGATTAGGGGGACAAACAATTTAGTAAGTTTTAATGGAGAGAGAGAGAGATTTATGAGTTGGATTGAATGGTGGGGCAACCCTAGGTGTCCCTTCCAGTTCTCATTTCATATTCCTAAAATCTCATACTTCATGGCTTCAGCTGGGGTCAGGAAAGAGTTAGGGTATCCCTCCTGCCACCAATGTTTTCTGTAGGCTGGAGATGGGATAATGAATGGGATGGGCTGATGCTTTGAGGTGGCACTGGCCATTCTCTCTGAGGTGTTTGGCTGGCCTGTACTTGCTTACATCTTTAGTGTCTAAGTGTCTAATTGACCATCATATGTGGTTTCAAGATGGAATCCCCCACCCCAAATTGGCAGGGACATTGGGATTTTACTGTCTTTGTCTTCAGCCTGAGATCTGGATGACTTGCCAGGATCATCTTGGTATCTCTCACTTAATTTCCTGTCATAGAATCATAGAAGATTAGAGTTGGAAGGAACCTCAGGAGGTTATCTAGCCCAAACCCCTGCTCAAAGCCGGACCAACCCCAACTAAATTATCTCAACCAGGGCTTTATCAAGCCAGGCCTTAAAAATTTCTTAGGATGGAGATTCCACCACCTCCCTAGGTAAATTCCAGTGCTTCACCACCCTCCTAGTGAAAAACTTTTTCCTAATATCCAACCTAGACCTCCCCCACTGCAACTGAAGACCAATTTGTCCACATCCTTCCTGTAGTGGGGGCACAAAACTAGACACAATACTCAAAATGTGGCCTCAACAGCGCTGAATAAAGGGGAATAATCACTTCCCTCAGTCTGATGGCAATGCTCCTACTAATGCAGCCAAATATACTGTTAGCCTTGTTGGCAATAAGGGCACACTGTCGACTCATATCCAGCTTCTTGTCCACTGTAACCCCCAGGACCTTTTCTTCAGAACTGCTGCCTAGCCAGTTGATCTCCAGCCTGTAACAGTTCATGGGATTCTTCCATCCTAAGTTCAGGACTCTGCACTTCTCCTTGTTGAACCTCATCAGATTATTTTTGGCCCAATCTTCCAATTTGTCTAGGTCATTCTGTATCCTATTCTTGCCCTCCAGCATATCTACCACTCCCCTCATCTTAGTGTTATCTGCAAACTTGTTGAGGGTGCAATCCAATCTATCCCCCAGATCATTAATGAAGACCTGGAACAAAACTGGCCCCAGGACTGATCCCCAGGGCACTCCGCTTTTTACTGGCTGCCAACTAGACATCGAGCCATTGATCACTACCCCTTGAGTCCGATGATCTAGCCTACTTTCTACCTACCTTATAGTCCATTCATCCAATCCATATGTCTTTAATTTGCTGCCAAGAATGCTGTGGGAGGCTGTACCAAAAGCTTTGCTAAAATCAAGGTACACCACTTTCCCCACATTCACAGAGCCAGTCATCTCACCATAGAAAGCAATCAGGCTGGTCAGGCATGACTTGTCTATGGTGAATCCATGCTGACTCTTCCTGATCACCTTCCTCTCTTCCAAGTGCTTCAAAATGGATTCCTTGAGGACCTGCTCCATGATTTTTCCAGGGACTGAGTTGAGGTGGACTGGTCTGTAGTTCCCTGGATCCTCCTCTGCCCCCTTTTTAAAATATGGGCACTATATTTGCCTTTTTCCAATCGTCTGGGATCTCCCCCGATCACCACACTTTTTCAAAGATAATGGCCAATGGCTCTGCAATCACTTCAGCCAACTCCCTCAGTACCCTCAGATCATGGGGCCAGATGCAATGTGACTTGTGCATGTCCAACTTTTCTAAATAGTCCTGAACCTGTTCTTTCACGACTGCAGGCTGCTCACCACCTTCCCATCCTCTGCTGTCATACAGGGACTTTGCGTGTTGGTGCATCTTGGTCCCTCCTATTCTCTGTTTATGGCACACCATAGTTTAGTCTTTAAAGAGCTCTAATACTTTGTTCTAATTTCAAGTATCGGGTTAAGTGTGGGATGCTGGTGGCCTGTGGTATACGAGCAGCCAATCTGGATGATCTCATGGTCTCTTCTCACCTTAAACTCTGTTAATTTATATCTCTAAAAATAAGCTCTAGTTCAAACACCACCACTTGGATTGAATCAGAAATGTCCTATGGCCTGTGTAACTCAGGTGGTCAAGCTAGATGATCAGAATGGTCATGTCTGGCCTTAAAATCTCTGAGGATCTGAATTCAGCCCTTATTGTTCATAATGGGGAACTACCTTGTGTTGGTTACCTTTGCTTTCCCATATAAAAATAGATAATAAATAATCAATAATAACCAATAATTGATGAACATTAAACTCTTATATATTTAGTGAGAAAGTTCTCTCATGTCCTGATTAATTCAACAACGAAGTTCAGATAATCAATAAACCCAGTCAAAGCTGATTTAACAGTTAGTAAAGGAGCACATACACAGGGTCATACAGTGACCAACAGATGGGGAAGATCTTCTCCGGTCATTCTCTGAAAGCCTGAGTACAGACTGCAGATGGTCTTACTTCCCCTATGATTTAGGGGTCAATTATACCCTTATTGTCCACCATTCTGGTCCTTATTTTCTCTTTTTGTTACACACTTATTAGCTGTTTCCAAGATACCTATTCCATTGCAAATTTCATACTGTATCATTATCTGATGGTTAGTCATTATTTTTCCCTTTTTAAAGACATTTGTTTCATATCTTGAGATTTGTACCTTAGAAGAACAGTTTTCAAAAATGTGGTGAAGATTACTGGTTGGTAAAATTCCACTCTCTAAAGTTAGCTTCATCTCAACTGCAAAACATCATTGGAGTCTTGATCCTAGGCAAACCTTAAAATTTTTCTTGGGCTATCTTATGTGTCAACATAACAAAAGGGAAGAGATTCCTAGCTCAACTAATAAAAATGGCATATCTGTGACCAAGCAGCACAAGTTTCCCATATGCTTCTATGCAAGTATAAATAATATAGCAGCAAAACTAGTCATTCCAACTTACCACTCTACCCAATAGCACCAGTGTACTGGCTTCCTAGGAAATAATGGAAGGCCAGCTATGAAAGAGAAAAGTTATGATCACCACTGACTTGGATATGAATATGTACACCAGTCAAGTACCTGTGCAAAGTGAGGGTAAACTGTTACTAATTCTGATCTGTTAGCATTTCACACTCACTTCATTCTGGTCTAATTCACTACACAAGGGGCAGGGCAATGTACTTTGGATATTAGTGCTCTGGATAACAAGACTTCTGCATGACTGTCAGCCCTAGAATGCTTCTTGCTGTCTTGTAGTTCAGTTACCACACTTTTCCTTTCCATTGGCTATTACATTGTTATACAATAAATGCGAACAATGCCATTGAAAACGGTTTGTGATGCAGGTGACTAATCTCCAAAAAAACCACTGATTGTTGTTTCTTTGGCAGTCTCTTTTTTAAAATTTAAATTCCATATTCCATTTCTTTTTTAAAAAAAGGATAATCCTCCCCACCCCGCTAGGGGCGAGAGCTGGTTGGGAATTTTTAAGCCAAATGGTTTTTTCATTGGAAAATAAGAGCTTGTTATAACCAAAACTTGCCATGGGAAATGATCCATCTTGACAAAACTTTTGCCAGACAAGTTTCAGGGGTGCATATAGCCTGGTGATTAGGGCAGTCACCTGGGATGTGGGAGACCCAAATTCAAGTCCCTGCTTTGCCTGATTCAAACCAGAGACTCATGTCCCCAGGCTATGAAGTCATTCTCTCTGAACCATTGAAAATTTAATTATTTATAAAAAGTGGAAGAGGTACAACAGGCAATTTTGAGAGTGATCCACCCCAAAATAGCTCACTTGGTTAGGGTGCTCATGGGGGATATAGGAAACCCAAGTTCAAGTCCCTGCTATGTGTACCTCAGGCCAAGGATTTGAATCTAGGTCTCCCATTACTTATTCTGACCAAGTGAGCTACTGGTTACTCAGGAGTGAGTCTCTTTCCCTCTCCACCTCTGGTTTTTCATGAAAAATGTTGAATGATCTCAGTTTTATCCCAATGAGGAAATGAACAGTCTTCAAGGCTCATAAATGTTCACGGGATGGGAAAACTATTTCCCACAATGCTCTATACTGGGACAGAATATCATTTACACTAAGGCCCTTTTTATGCCACTCTGAATTTTATACTTCCATAGTGAGATGGGGCAGGCCTTGTGTAAAAATGAATCTCACCCATAATATTTCCAATAAAAAGACAATGGCCCATGCTTTCTCAGTTGAACCAGCTCAGTTATGCCCAGTTACTCCATTGACTAGCAAAATTAATTCACATGGGTGTAGATGAATATCTGATTCACTAAACCTTAGAGATTACAGAGAGAGTTGACACATCTAGTTAAGAAACTTTGTGATACGACTTTATATAATTCACTCCGATTGCTAATTATAAGTAAATTTCACAATATAGAAGAAACTCAGGTCAGCATAATTCTGAATCAGAGATTTTGAGACACTTTCAAAATTCACAATAGGAGGAATTAAAAGTCAAATACAAACAACATCTTTTTGGAGGAGTGTATGGGAAACCCAGTGTTCTATCCTGTTCCAGCTAGGGTTTTGTAATACCTCCTGTGACACAGACTCACCTTGCCAAAGCAGGAAACAGGAGAGCTATATATTATGCTCCAGTGAAGAAATCCCTGCACTTCCACAAACTCTTGAAGGGTGCAGAAGATAATGCCTAGCATTCTGGAAAAGAAAGGTAAGATTTACATTCCTTTATTTAAAATATGGTGAACTTATCCTCAGGTTTGAAAAGATTGTCTTCTACAAAGAAGGACGTTTGGAACATTAGGACACTCAGAGAAATAATGCCTTTTTTTTTTTTTTTTTTTGAATAAAATGAATAAGATAAAAACTAGTCAAAGGGCTAGCAAAAGCAAGAGAAAATATGGAAAAAACCAACAAACAATAAAAAGTGGCCTTTATACAATGAGTGAATAGAGAAAAAAACAGCAGTTAAACAGGGGTGTTAAATAATATATGTATTTAAATTCCAGTTCTTTGTGTGCATTGTTGGCTTATACAATATTCTTTCCAGGACAGGGATCCTGTCGGTCTCTTTACATATCCGTAAACTGCCTTGCACACACAGAAAGCTACCTAAATAAGAATAATACATTATATAATTTTAAAATCACTTTCAAGAGATAATAAATAATGAATGGGGTTGCACTTCTATAACAAAAAGAGGTAGATAGCTTGGTTTGTATGAATAGTTTAGGCTAGATTTAGTCGTTTCAAGACTCAACCTTTGGAAGAGGAACAAAACCACATACAAGAGGTTTTCTGCCTGTAATGATGAAATAATACAAGCTGTAGGTGCTCACCCCAGTGAAGACAGTCGGACTTTGTACATGTGCAGTGCACAGAGCTGATTGCAGGATCAAGCTCTAAAGTTTAACTCTCAGAGCAATTAGGTTTACTAGAAGCTGGGAATGAGCAATGGGTTAGATCACTTGATGATTACCCATTGTATTCATTCCTTCTGAAGCACCTGGCATTGGCCACTATTGAAAAAGGCAGGATACTGGGCTAGATGGACCATTGGTCTGACCCAATATGGCTGTTCTTATCTACATCTTCTAAAGAATAAGCATATGGTTGAAAAGTGTCTAAGTGACTTAGCAGTAGTAGCCCCTTTGACTCTCAGTAAGATCCCTCAATCATTTTTGCAACTGTGTAGGAATCATGTACAAAAATTCATTTATATATATTTTTTCCTTATAAAATTTTAGAATGAAAATTTCGTGCCATTTCTTTGGGGGGAGATTTCGCAGACCTATCTGCATTTTTTACTATGTTCACAATTTCAGTGGCATGGTTATTTTCACCTCAGAACATGTCACAGCATATATTTTCCTGAGTTTTTGATGCCAAAGTCACTTGTATGTGAAAAAATATTTTTATTTTCTGCTTGGTTACAAGCAGAGTTTGCTCTAAAACTGGCCCATTTTTACTTGAAAACAGATGCCTTTTTTGCTTCAAATACTTGTGTACTTGTGTACAGCCACAAATTTACCAAAAAAAAAAAATCCTCCCATTGTGTACAATATTTTAGAGTCAAACAAACACCGCGTTATAAAATGAATTACCAGGAAAGAAAATGTATGTTTATTAACCTAAAGATAAACACTAATGTGTTTAGTGTTTATATACTTTAGAGGTTGGGCCAAATCCTTAGTGAAAATCAGCATAGTTGCATTACCAGCTGAGGAACTGGCCCATAATCAATCTATGCCACAAACAGATTTAATCATCAGCTACTTTACATGTTCATATCCATATCGGGGGAGTTGAGATTTGAACCTTGATTCTAAAGTTGTACAAGACACAGGACTAGCCCAGTTCTGCTAAAGCAGAACCTCTCTTGTCATTAGTAGTAGAAGGTCCCTTAGCCTCTGTGTGAGTCAGCTACTAAAGGATAATGTCACAAGGTCACTATACTACTTATTGTCAATACCTCTCACCAGAGAAGTCTCCAGATAGACAATACCCTTGTCTAATCCAAGAGGAGTACAGGTAGACATTGAGAATGTGGGATACATAATGGACCAGTTCTCTAGCTAGTGTAAATGGGTGTAGCTTCACTGAAGGTGAGAGAGCTACACCCATTTACACCAACTGAGGATATGGCCCATTGCTTCCAGAGTCATACAAGCAACGCGATGAGCAGTGAAGCTTCCAGTGTCAGCAGGAAAAATGCATCCTGCTTTTCCCACATACTCGCTGTCAACATGCTCTCTTTGCAAATAGCTCTAGAGACCCACTCCTGCAGCATATTGAAAGGTCAGCTAACCCCATCGTCCTTTTACCAGGAATACATTCAACACAAATCATCAACCTCCCCCAAACCAAACATAAAATTAAGCTAATAATAAATCTACCTGATATCATGCCCTTACGTCTGCTTAGGCTGGGGTTTGGGCAGAGGGCCAATGGAAGGGAATTCCAGCCCAGTCACTAGCCCAAGCCAGTTAAACAACAGGTACTGAGAGCCAAAGCCTCCAAGATTATCCTAACTATAATGTCAGGGAGCAAAAATCTCCAGAGATAACTGGGTCGTGGGGTCTTACAGGGATTTGAAAATAATCCCCAGCCCTTTTTGAATTGCTCCCGGAATGAAACAGAAATGTTGTGTAAAGATTCCAGCACACGTCTTATGTGCTCAGAGGCCTGTGCACTGCGAGAAGTGGGCAGCTGCACTCTGCACTGATTAGGGCTCCCAGGTGGACCTGCAAGGCAGCCCTGCCAGCAACAGCTCATCACTGGATGAAAGCCATTCCTGTGTCCCATCCACACAATTATGCTCTGAGCAAAGCTTCTATAATGAAAGTCCTGAAACAACCCATCTTTCCTGGGACACAATCCCTGGCCCAGCTCCTGACGACCCCATCGCAATTTTCCAATGATGATCTTTAACAACCTACCCTTTGAACAGGAGCACAGCAGACATATCAATGTTTATTCATCTCAGTTATTCAGTTAGATTGTGACTAGGACTATGCATTTGCACTGGAGAGAAAGAATCTCCCCTTCATCATTCTCATGTGACCTACTCAAAGCCCGGGTAGTTGTAGTTACCCACTTACTCCTTTCCCAGAGCAGGCAAAAGAGGAAGAGACAGAGACTTAGCTCCTGCTCTTATTCACTGGCCAGAGTCATGAGGAAAGTGGAGGAAGTTGGGGGTAGAAGTTTACATTGGTGCTATAGACCAGCAGCAAAGTACCATTCTGAGGAGCAAGGAGAAAGCAAGGGGGAATCGAGACAGAGAAGGATGTCTCCTACGGATACTTCGGGAGCTTATGCACCACCCTTTGCTCAGGTTTATATATAAAGTCTCCATCTAGCACTAAATCTTTCCTTCCATGAAGATGGCCATCTCCCTGCTTTCAATTATAAACAAGGGGCATTGGTTTGAACAAAAACTAGAGGGGTTAAATTCAAACTGGGTTTGCACTGGACTCTGCTGACATAACCCCAGGTGCCTGGCCCCAGCTGTAAAATATCTGCTGGGGAGCCATCTGTTGTACCACATCTTCAGCATCCCCTCCACAACGGGATGGAAGGAATGGGCAAGTGCAATCCAGTAATTGGCCAGGAAGGGAGCATTGCAAAGGTGGGTAGTGCACATGCTAATTCAGTGCAGCCCTTCTGCAGTCTCCACAGTGAAAGTTCCTATCGAGTTCTGGCTAGAAACTAAAACTGCCCACACAATGAAAGCCCAAGTCAGGGTGATAGCAGTAGTAATGTCTGTACTTCCTCCATGCAGGAAAATTAGTACTTCCCTCTGCACTGACCTCAGGCTACTGTGTCTCACCACATTCTAAAGGAAAACCCTGTAGTATGGGAGCATGAACAATAAGGAAACCATGGGAAGCTGGTTGGTTCATAGTACTGTTAGACGAGAGAGAGAGAGAGAGAGAGAGAGAGAGAGAGAGAGAGAGAGAGAGAGAGAGAGAGAGAGAGAGAGAGGATTTATCTCTCTAGGACAGTGGTTCTCAACCTTTTTTTCCCCGAGTACCACTTGGGTCAGGTACAGTCAGGTCAAGTACCACTTGACTTGACTGTACCTGACCTGAGTACCACTCGGGAAAAAAGGGAGGGGGGACTTGTGGTGGGGTTTCGTGGCGGTGGTGGGGTTAAATGGGGGAACAATGCCCTCCGCCGAAACCCTGCCGCCGTTTGCCCCTTTTCGGTGGCAGGGTTTCACGGTGGGGGGGAACTTTCGGCAGCAGATTCGGCGGCGCGGTAAGGCTCGCATACCACCCAGCCTTCTTCCAAGTACCACCGGTGGTACGCGTACCACCAGTTGAGAGCCGCTGCTCTAGGATAATGACCTGGTGACAAAATCACCACCTTCCCAATAGAGTAAAATCCTAGACATAAACAGCATATGGCAGCATACTTCTGCTGCAACGTACTTAAATAAACATAAGCCACAGACAGAAAACTAAGCAGATTGTGCTTCCCTTTTCAGAGATGATTCTGCTAGCTGCATTCCTGGGCCTGGCTGCTGTGCTGCGACAAGCCACTGCACAGGTAGGACGGGAGTTGGGTGAGAAACAAACATTTTTCCAATTCCATGAACATTTTGAGATTTCTGAAACCTGAATCATGACAAAAAGTAAATATGTCAAATATTCTTGCAAACTGATAAGGAAAAAAATATTTGGTTCATGTTATTCAAAATGACCCACTTCCATAATTTAAACCACTTCGTGTTGATTTTGACCATTTTTTGGGAGGACTGGGGTTGAAATTTTAAACTGAGTTAAGGTCCTAAAGCAACATCAAGCACTTAAGCTTATTTAAGTTCTTAAAATGGCACAAGTGTGCAAGGCAAATTAAAGGCCAGATCCTGCAAATACTTTCACAATTAACTTTACTCCTCTCAATGGCAATAGAATTATTCATGCGAGTAAAGTCAGGCACATGAATAAGTGTTCATAGGATCAGGGCCTAAGGCCCTTAGGTTGAGTGAGGTTTACAAATGAAAAGTAAATGACAAATGCAGTAATATTGACTAAGTTTAGATGTTCATAATTGGAAAAACAGAGGTTTATAATGAAAACTGTTTGTAACCTTAGATACAACATTCACTATCATGAAGAAAGACTATAGTACGCAAAAGAACTCAAACGTTTCATGGTATTTTCACATATGTGAAAGGATGAAGAATTTCAAAATATCAAAAGCTTTAGCAAAAATTTCGGTAGTGACGCTTCACAGTCACATAGCACCATACACCAGTCTGTTTGCGATACATCTGTGTGGTGCCTAGCACAACAAGATCCTCATCGTAGGAGCAATCATGATTTAAAATAAATAATATAGTCAGTGGAGTTGTTCCTGTTTTTAACAGCACTGTATTTGGCCCATTATATTTCAAAGAATTAGGCAATCAAAAAAACTCTAAGATTAAATCATAGGATCAGTTTCTCATTACAAAATTATGCTCACTAGGACCACACGTGAAGTAGGGTGCTACGTATCATAGAATAAAGATATTAGAATCTGACCTATCATTTAATTAATTGACGATTGGTTGATTAATTCTGAGGAAAATAAGGTTATAAACATAATTAGTTCATGAAATATTTTAAAGACACATTAATTGCAACCGATTCCTGGGCTCACGTATAAAATATTTCAGACTCATACTACCAAATACAAGAAAAACTATTGTACGTTCCTCTGTTTCAGACTCCAGATTTGGCTTCTCTGTCAACTGACAAAGCAGATCAACAAAAGGAGATTATTGACAAGCACAATGCCCTAAGGAGAGGGGTGATACCAACCACTAGCAACATGCTGAGGATGGTAAGAATTTGCAAGCATGAAATCCATTTGAATCCTTTCCCCCATAAGATGTTGGAGAACGTAGGCATTATCAAGGGAAGGGAGCAGGTTGGGGGTGACAAATCTAGCTGTTCATGAACAATGATGTCTCCTTTGAAAGTGAAAGGAAAAACCTCTAGCTCTGGTCTCCTGTGATATGTTCTCCATCTAGCTAATCACCATATTTAGCCTCCTCCTCAGGTGTGCAGCTACTGAGCTGCTCCTCCCCCTTTTACTATCCGAATGAAAGAAGGAATTGTGACAAGTTTTTAAACACTGAAATTGCAATTTCCAAGTATATGCTGTCTTCCACATTCTGCATTACGAATTACTAAATAGTACACATATGAACAACTACTCTTTCTCATTTCATTAAGGAATGGAGTCCAGCAGCTGCAGAGAATGCCAAGAGTTGGGCAAATGAGTGTATTTTATCCCACAGTCCCCCAGAGAGAAGAACAACTAGTAAGTAAAGTGTCAGTTTTAAATGAATAATGCATCATTCCACCCATTATGTTAACAGTTCTCAGATAACATAAGTTAAATGCTCTCAATATTTTGCTGAATGAATAGCATTTACTACTCTAGAGTGTATGGATTCATCTATTCTACAGTTAGACTGCATGTTATTTACAGTTGAGCAATATTTTTTGAATATAGACGAAATTTCAACATTAAAGAAATAATGAAAAATTTGAAAGAAATTTCACAATTTTTAATTTTTAAAGCGAAAAAAAATCAATTTTTTTTTAGATTTTTCTTCCAATCCTCCTCCTCCCAATACTTAGCCCCAAATAGCTCTAATAATATGAAAAATATTGTGGGCAAAGATAAATCAGTTTTCATTGACGTCACTTGCATTTGCTAACAGAGTGATGAACAATGGTGGTGTTACTTTGAATTTATGAGTGATTCAAGACTGGATCCAAAGAAACACCCTGGACATGAACACTCCTGAAACATGAAAATGCTTGAGTCCCGAGCCAAACTAAAGCTTTGAATGTCATCTGTGCTGTGCCAGTTTTACACTGGTGTAATTCCACTGACTTCCATGAAGTTACTCCTGATTTAAGAATCATTGCAAGAAAACCTCTTCTCCCAATATTTTCAAACCAAAGAGCAGGGTGGATTAGCAGTGGATCCTCAAAATATGGACCTCATTTACCAAGGAAACTAGAATGCTGGGTCAGTATGTGGCTTTTCAGCCTACATTGCTGAAGGATCCAGGGTTCAATGTCAAGGAATGCATTTGTGCTGGCAGCAACATCTGTCTAGAATGGGTGGATCTCAGAGTTTTTGGGATCCTGGGGCATTTTGGTGGATCTACGCCAGGAGTGTCAAACACCCGGACCACAGGCCGGATAGGGCCTGCTAATCTTTTTGGTCCAGCCCCTGTCGGCAGCGTGCTCTGCCACGAGATCTCGTGGCGTTGTACTCTGGTGGCAGTGGATATTTCTAGTGGGTTTTCTATCTGAACTGCCCGAGTCTATTTACATCTGAGGAATACATAACAGTTTCAAAACAATTTCCAAACAATGTTAGGTATAATCTTGGCCCAGATTAATCCAATCAAATACTTCTTCATATACAAACATACCAAGTAAAGTTCAGCCCTGGTGTAATTCCATTGACATGAAAGGGCTTATACTCAGGGCTGAATTCAGCACCTGTTACCACAGTTACGAGAGCAAAGAGAGCTGATCTGAGTTAAGTATCATTTCTGCAGCTGAATTATTCTCACAAAACAGGAGCGAGATGTCGCAGCCTTGTACTCTCTGGTGGCAGCGTGCACTGCCGCGAGACGTCATGGTGTCGCACGCTCCTGCCAGAGAGTACAACGCCGCGGGATCTCGCGGCAGCGCGCGCTACCACGAGATCTGTGTACTCTGGGAGCAGTGCGTGGAGCGCTGTGTGCACGAGACACAGCGCTCCAAAAGGCGGGAGAGGGACAGTGCGGTCTTGGGGCATCGTGTAGTACTATAATTCTTAATCATTGATCGATTCTTTTAATTGTAAAATAGTAGTAGTTGTAGAAGTGAATTTACTGCAGTTTTTACATCGCTGATATCTAGCAAATAAAATATAATACCACATAAAAATGGTTGTGCCTAGTATTTCGATGTATGGTATGTGTGGCCCACTTGAAATACATTTAATTCAAATCTGGCCCGCCATAGCAAATGATTTTGACACCCCTGAACTAGGCTCTGGTAACTTAGCGCTGCCATCGAGGTTCAGATAAACATCTGAATCTTTGAATATTTATGAGAACCAAAGGTAACCTTTGAACTATTGGGATTTACCCAATGTTATTCATGGATGACCAGGATAGCGATAAAGGGCAGGGTTGTAGAGCGTGTGTATTCGGGAAATGAAAACAGGTTCTTCCCTCCATGCTCTCTTGGAAATTCCCAAATCTTCTGCGGGTTCTCCCGATGTGCTCTTGCATCTTCTTAAGCCCCTCATCAGGTTTTGTGAACGTTTCTTTTCCATTTTCAGCAGTGAACTGTGGTGAAAATCTCTACATGTCAACCGCACCCGCTTCATGGTCAGATGTAATTCAACCCTGGTACAATGAGGTGGAAAATTTTGAGTATGGCATTGGGCCAACCACACCAGAGGCAGTGATTGGCCATTATACACAGGTAGGGACCATAGCTCCACCTGCTAATTTCATGTTTTAATGGATACATGTTTGGCTAAATGATTACTAGTATCAATATATTTAAAGGGAATAAACACCATGAAGGATAAGAATTATTCCGACAGAGCAAAAGTAAAAGGACAACTAACATTCAAATATGGACACTGTAGACTAAATATTCTGACCAACTTCCTCACATAGAGGTCTATTAGATGAAGGGAAGTGGTGGAAACCCTGTGGCTTGGATAATTTAAAACTAGGCTAGACCAAGCTTCCTAAGACACAGGGAACAATACCGCATTGGCAGACAGATAGACTTGATAACCTAGTAGATTTTTTCTTGGGGTTTTAATGTTGTTCTTCCTGTACCACTGGCAAATTAGGCACTAAGTTATCTTCCCTTAGTGTTCCTTCAATAACTTCTTCAGACACTCATACTTACAAATTATAAAGTAATCAAGCTAATTCACCTACAGGTTAGGAACCAAGAAACTGAGAGATACTTTATTTGTATTTTTAAATATTTTGGAGGTCCTAGATTATTAGGGGAATGGGGGCATGATAAACTCCTAGATAGTAATGTCTATAGGTTGGTTTACAAACTCTCTGTAGAATTGTATTATCTTAGATTTCATGCCCTGAAGGATGCCATTATGACCATCTACTCTGACCAGATACTGGTAATACAAACTAGGTAAAATGATCTAGTGAATCCTGACTCTTGCCCAACAATTTGTGGCTGAACCAGAGTATTTGTTTGTATGTTTATATCTTGATTTAAATACTCCAGGTGATTGAGAATCTGCCATGTTGCTTGGGTTTCATCTCCATTACATCCTGCAAAGGGTGATAAGACCACATGAAAACTGTAGTTTTTCTGGTTTTTTCCCTACAATATGTGACTTATTACACAGTGTGGTAGAATATAAGACAATGTGCCCAAATCCAGCTTCATAGCAAAGTGTTTTTAAATGTATATTTTATTATATTAAAAATACAGAGCCTTTCACATTCACTCATATATTTACTTTTCCATCTCCAGGTGGTTTGGTATAAGTCTGACCAGATTGGATGTGCAGTTGCCTTTTGCCCTCAGAATGAATACAGCTACTTTTATGTTTGCCATTACTGCCCTGCGTATGTATGAAATAGAGATTTAATTAATTATTGGAATTCCTTAGTGTTTTAATTCATCAAAATGACCCAGGAAACTCAGCTATATTGCAGCGTGCATCATTATTTAAGTGTTTATAAGATCAGAGGGGCAATTTAGTATAATAATTGTATGCAGAAGCATACATGCAAATTACATTCTAAAATAAAACAACCCATAGCCCCCCTCCGCCCCCGTGATTGCCCAGTGAGGTTTGCGCTGCTTAAAAAAAAAACATTTTTTTACTAACTGCCTGCTAAGTGAGAAATATGATCATCTTTTTATCCAGTAAGGGTCTGCAAGCAGTTTCCCCTGGGACCTCTTATCCAATAACTGCCTCTTGCAGGGTTTAGTGCACCTTCCTTTAAAGTAGCAGTGCTGGTCACTCCCTCAGTTCGGGATAGCACATAAGCACTTGCAAGTATCATAAGCAATCTATCATTAACAATGAAGACAACTGGAAGCGTTTCAAAGCTGTGCAGAGGGCTTGGCCACACTTCTTTGATTCATATTAATAATCACATTTTGACATTTGAAATTGTTGTTTGACATATACCAGATTAAAGGGTGTGTCTAATCTCCAACTGGGGATGTGGTTGCAGCTCCTGTACTCGTGCTAGGTTTTATTCTAGCCAGCTTGTAAAAATAGCAGTCAACGTGCAGCAGAACAGGAATCAGTCCAGGCTATATAAGTGTCCCTGACCCTCCCCCCCCCTGGTACGTACTCACTTGCGCAGCCTGTGCTGAAGCCTACCCCATGGCATCCTCGCTTGTTTGCTGCATGGTAACTAGATTAGAGCTAGTGCGGGGAGGTCTAAACAAATCACATCCCCGACTGCAGCATTAATGTCCCCTAAATTCTAAATGAAGGTATGGGTTGTATACTGGCTTTACGTTTTATGCTGTTTAATTTTACCATTTCAGGGGGAATATCAGGGACTTAATGAAAACACCTTACAAATCTGGGGCACCGTGTGGAGATTGCCCTAATGCCTGTGACAGTGGATTATGCAGTAAGTTTTAGTAGTTTGAAATATCGCAGTGGCAAAGCTGTCACTTACTAAAACAATGTTAAAGTCCCTTGGAAAGAAGGCTTTGGGAAATCATCAACTCAAAAACCGGGCCTATGGAGCCAGCCTGTGATGCCTTTACGCACATTACTAACATGCTAAGTACGCTATTTAAAAATGAGCCTGTGGAGGGGCTCATCTAAGGGCTTCCGAGGGGTGGACTGTTATCCTGGCAGGGGAGTGTCATCATGTCCCCCTCAGAAGAGAAGATGGAAGGGGACATAAGTCTTTAACTAAGTAACATTTTGTTCTAAAGAGACGGTGATTGATTGTTCTCCATGTTCTCCCAAGGTAGGACAAGAAGTAGTTGGCTCCGTTTACAGTAAGATTTCGACATTAGGAAAATCTAACTACAAAATAGTTAAGCATCGGAACAGGTTACTAGGAGAATGTAGAATCCCAGTCTGTGGAAGTTTTTAAGAACAGGATAGATAAGTATGCCAGGGATTGTTTAGGTATACTTAATCCTGCCTTAGTAGGGGGCAGATGACCTCTCGAGGTCCCCTCCAGCCCTACATTTCTATGATTCTGTGCTGAATAGGACTTTATACCATGATTTATATTTGTATTGTGATGTACGTAGGAGCTGCTATCATTGACCAGGGCCCCTTTGTGCTAGGCATCACATAAATCGATTTCAATGGGACTATTCATTATCTATGAGACAGCTTGTGGCGTAAGTTGATGTTTAATATGATCAAGGAGATCACCATCCAGTCTGCCCCACTCCCCAAAAAAGAAAAAGGACCATGTGACAACGTTAAATATTTTTGACACCTACAATGGCCAGAGCAAGTTCCCACAAGGATTTTCGACCAAGTCATGCATCCAGGCCAAGTGAAGTCATGGCATTTTCCTACCTCTCGTTCTGGGTAATAGGTTTTGGGTCACAGTGGGGAACCTTTACTCACCCTGGTGAGCACTAAGTCATCCAAGTATCTCCATTGGCTTCAGTGGGTGAGCACTGCACAATCCAGCCCTTTGTGTCTTGTGTGCTAGACCCTTTGCCTCTGAGCAAGTGCTGTGGTGCCTCTCCAACGGCAGCAGCTGCCTGGTGGTGTGTGAAAATAAGCTGGTTTAACTGCTGTCTCATCTGTTAGGTCTCCTAATGTGCCTCCCCAGGCAGAGGGAAGCAGCTCTCTCATGTGGTAGATTGTCAGTGCCTTTTGCGAACGACCAAGCCACTTGTATTTGTACACTCACAACTGCAGAATGTATAGAAAAAACCTGCCATGGATTTTGCTGGTGTAACTTCCAAGAGCCCCAAAGAGACAGATTGTGGAACTCCTGGATCCTCTGCACCGGAAGCAGGCACAATGCTTCTGGGGGCGAAGGGACAGTATGGCTGTCCTGACACCCTGTGATATGATGCAGCAAGCCCTTCCTTTTGAATATGCACAGAGAGGAATGAAGCCATTGCCCTGCTCTCCATTCAACTCCTCTACTCATTTGGGGGTGACTAGCACCATCAGTGACTCTAGGCTTACACGGAGTCACTGAATTCCCTAATGATTAGGGAAGCACAAAGCAGATGCCCCATTAATGTCCCACCAAACGCTATTTTCATGGGTTAAGTCTGACTTCTGTGTGGCACAGCCTGTGTAGTGGCCCACCACACATGGATGGATTTCTCACTTTGAGAAGAGAGGAAGATTGTGCCAAGGCCCTTGGCAAAGAAAGTAGGACAGTTCCTTAACACCTCTTCCTCCTGGCTGACCAGGCAGAGATGTCAGTAGAATCCGTAGAATACACTAGGTTTGGAAATCTGGATAGCTCATTTCTGGGACAAAAACTCTAATGGACTATAGGACAGAGAACTGACCTAGACTTATTAAGATGAGACCGACATCCAAATGTGACTTGTCCTTTTTGCAATAAGCTGAATAAAAAGACAAAGATCCACCTCATTGAATGCCTTGATCTAAGTGAACAGTATTTCTGCGAGCAGTTAGATTTTTCGAACCTCATAGGGAAATAACTGTTCAAAATAATACAGTGAAAAATGTTCATTTAATTAAAATATGCTTTAACAAAAGGAAAAACTCTACTGTTTCTTTTAATGGCTGATCTCATGCTGTGTTTCCTTTTCAGCCAATCCTTGTAAATATGTGGACATTTACTCAAACTGTCCTGATTTAGCAAAGACGTATGGATGTACAAACTCCCTGGTCAAAAAAAACTGTCTTGCCTCCTGCCGATGCACCACTGAAATAAAATAGCCACTGATTCATCCCTTTATGGAAATTCTTCACTGTAATGACAGCACCTTTTAGAAAATCAGGGTCCCATTTTGCAGCCCTTGTGTGTAATCCTACTGACTTCAATGGGGCTATTCATCTGAGCTGTAGGATCTGGCCTTTCAACTTCTAGGTTCTTAACGTAATTTAATATTTTTGTTTAAAAATGTAGCAGATTTGTCTTCATTGCTTGAAATTCAGCATTTTACATGCTAGACTTGTACAACATTCAATGACAGATTTCTTCTCTATCAATATCAATTTCACCTTCTACAAAACACCAATTAAAGTACTATTTAAAGATCAGTTCCTGCCAATCTATATTTGCGTAGTCCTTACTCTGTAAATAATCCCACTAATACAATGGGCCAGACTTCTCCATTTTCATTCATGTTGCGAGCCACCTTCTTGCATAAGTGGTCTCATAGTGGCAACAGAAATACAAGGGTTGTAAGGTCTTAATCAGTGGGAATAAGGGTAGCAGAACTGTTCCCACAAAAAGTATAGAGGGCTGGATTCTGCCATGCTTGATCCCATGGAGTACCTTACTCTGAAAAACCCTGTGGACTTCATTGTAGGAAAGGACCTCAGAATCTGGTCCACTGAAGTGACCGGGAGTACTCCTGGTGTAAGATACTGCTCAGCATGAGTAAGAGTGCCAATATGTCTCCCTCAGTGAAAAAGGGCTGTTGAAAGAATTGGATCAATGTCTCCATTCTTGAAAGTAATTATCACACAAGGAAGGAAGGATTATGAGATGGGGAAACGTTCTCCTAGTAACAAATAGAAAGCTGTCACCTGAATTACTCTTAAATCATTTGTCATTTCTGTATTACTCATTCAATACGGTGCAGCTTATTTTGGCTTTTATTACTTTTGCTTTATGTAAAATACTATTTAGTGCATCTCCAAAAAGTGCATGTCTTTATCAGACTTCTTTGACCAGATAGCTGCAAGGAATGTGTGTCTAATATGCCTGGAAACACTGCAGAAGATCTAGAACACTCAGTAATGTTTTGAAGAGATGGTGTTTCTCTGGTAGAAACAGACAGAGTGTAGAGATCAGAGAAGCAATTTTAGTTAGAGTAACAACAAAAAAGCTCTCAGGCTCACAAACAATATAGTGGAATGAATTCTTTGTGCGAGGTGGAATTTCATTAAGAATGAATTTGGCCTTCTCTCTCATTCTTACATTCAGTGAGGCACCTCTTCATTTCCTTCCACCTCACTATTATAGAGAGTGAGTGTTACAGATAATACACGATCTGTCTGTCACCTTTGGGGAAGAGCTGTTGCATTGTGCATTCAGCAGAGAGTGGATGGGAAATGGACACAGTTGCCATAGCATCCTTTTAGTTCTCCATAACACTACTTCTCTTTTAAGCAGTCTGCCATTCAGGGCATCTCCATAGCTTTAAAGGCCCTGATTCACCAGAGTACTTAGGCAGATTCTTAAATTTAAGTGTATGCTTGTGTCCCTTCAGCTTTAATGATATTTAAGCAAATGTTTGAAGTTGAGCACATGATTAAGTGTATTGCTGAATCAGGGCCAAAAGCATGAGCAGTGAATGGACCAGTCATACGTTTTACACCTATCAAAAAGATATTAGCACTGCATATGAATATCAAGAACATCCCAAATTGCAATTAATATATTTTAGAAGGGATTTTAAACCTTCTGCTTCAGGGCTGAGCTAAATTCCAACTATTAGAGATGAGAATGAGAACTGAAGTGTGGGAAAGATTATCCCACACCTGCCTACTGCAGGGTTCTTACACCTTCCTCTGGACTAGCTGGTTCTGGACACTGTCAGAGACAGGATATTTAATTAGAGGGCTCCTGGTCTGATCCAGTCTGGCTCTTTCTAGGTTAACTGTGAATAACAGTCATCAACCCATTGCACAAGTGACACTATATATGAAATGTGACTTCTTCTCTAAAACCTGACTTGTTGGCAACTGTCTCAAAATACTGCCTCTCTCTGTTTGGTCAAAGGGCCTTTCAAAGCCAATGAAAAGACTTTCCCATGAATTTGTTTTGCAAGTTTTGGAGGGGTTGGGGGGCTGAGGCGTAAAGAGAAAGAAAACATCTCTTTTCTTTTTTAATATAACAGGCTTTCCTGGGATTAAGAAAATTGTTCAACCATACTTCTCCCCCTCCCCACAACACACACACACACACACTTAACTACAAAATGAGTTTTGAATTCTTTGCCTGGACACAACACCTGCAAAAAGTTAACAGATCTCTCTGCATCTCCCTCCCTGTTCTCTCATATCAGGGTCTCATTCACATCAATTGGGGATTGCTGGTTAGAGCAGGGATTTGGGTGGATTCAGGTGAAGTCATGGTCAAGGTCAAATTTACCTGTAGATAAGCAAGCATTTGGGTTCCAGACCACAGCCACTTTTCAGCAGCAAGCCCATAAAGGTGTTTCACTGGGAAGTTAATGTTCAGCTTTATGCACAGCACTTCCTACTGTATATGTGTGATTCCATTTCCCGTGAGTTCTTTCTAGTTAACTATATTCAGTTTTCCTTTGAGTGATATCTGTGTGACTCAATCTACCCGTAAAACTATGAATGTCAAAGTTCTGAAATGCAGATAATGTGACTCAATTTAACTTGCTACTAACATTACACACCGTGTACATTATATATAAATGTAGGTCACAGCAGCACAAATAACTGAAATACAGTTTTCTTCAGGTCTTAGGGCATGATTGTCTGCTGCCATAAACCTTGTGAAGCCATTTATGCCAGTGAAAAGTGGGAATAACACACAACTGTTCTCTTGTGGTAGTGTGTTCACACCTATTTTGCACAGGTGTAGATGACTGCACTCGATGGAAAGCAGTAAAGAATCAAATCTTTTCATTCTCTGCATGGACATAGTCACAGAATCGTAGGACTGGAAGGGACCTCGTGAGGTCATCCGGTCCAGTCCCTTGCACTTATGGCAGGACCAAGCATTATCTAGACCACCCCTGACAGGTGTTTGTCCAACCTACTCTTAAAATTCTGCAGTGATGAAGATTCCACAACCTCTCTATGCAATTTATTCCAGTGCTTAGCTACCCTGACAGTTAGGAAGTTTTTCCTAATGTCCAATCAATCTCACTTACTGCAATTTAAGCCCGTTGTGTCTTGTACTATCCTCAGAGGTTAAATTTGACATGTCTGCTGTAGTAGAAATTGTGTGCTTTTAAAATGTGATAGCTGACCTGTTTTTAAATCCCAGCATAGACAGGGCCAGTTGTAGTTTTAATATGTATTGGCTCCTCCACATAAGTCTAGCTCTGTCTATAGGATTTTAAAACATATTAGATACCATGGACTAGCTATCACATTGTAAAAACATTTTTCCTAGTGTAGACAGGACCCATCTGGTTTACATTGTGGTAGCTATGTTAATGCTATCCCATATATATTTATTGCAAATCTTTAAGCCAACACATTTTTGAGGAATGGGGGTTTTCTGAGATGTAGGGAATTGGTATCGAGATCCTCTTGGTAGTAGGGCTTTTGTCATTCAGTTATCAGAAGATTTGGTCTCTGTTTCATCAGGAATCTCAGACTTTCTTCCAAAAAGTTGCAATGGCAAAAGTGTCATTTGAATATTCCCCTCCCCACCCCATGTTAAAAACTACATCTTAAGTAGAGGATAGTAATTAAGATAGAAAACCCATTTAGTCCCCTCAGGTATCTGCTGGATACTTACTCAGGCCTGATCCTGTGTTATGATCTGTACAAATTGAGACTACACCTGGACGGAGCTCCACTGACTTTGATGGGGCCCTGTCAGGATGCACATATTAATCACAAGGCATGATCAGGGGCTGAGCAGTTTTGCTGAGGGTCAGGTGTCGGACATCTGCCTTCATCATCTGTAAATGGCACCCTGAGTCCCACTGGTTTCAGTGGGGCCATTCTTGGTACTATTCACTGTGTATTGATTACTTATAACTATGGGCCTGATTGTATTTAGGGAGGCGCCCTTCCTTGTAGCGTCCAGGCAATGGTTTTGGAATGTGCAATACATTCTGTATTTTGTGGACAGGCAAAACTCAAACCGCTAGCCACTCCCTGACTTCCTTATTTTTGTTAATTCTGCTTTTCCTTGTGCTTTGATGTAAACAGATCAGGGACTCTGCTTCACAGCTGACTCTGGGTTTGTCCCTTTAAAGTTAATGCTCAAAATATTTACAACAAACAGTTGCGTTACTCATGGCTCCTGTGATCTTCTCTAGGGACAACAGCAAGTGACATTTTGAACAGCAGAGCCATCTGTCTGAGGGGATGGCTCAGTCGCAGAAATGACCGGCTCTTGAGGTGCTCTGTTTTAGAGCACACATGTTTTAGGACTTTAATCAAAGCACTTTCAGTGAAAGGGAATAAAAAAGGCCAGAGTCACTCATTACATCATCCTGATGAAGGCCCCAACTGGTTTAGAGTGCAAGACCGGCAGCTGCCTGTCACCCCCATGCTGTGGAGCGGTTCATGGCAGCTGGTGGAGCCCATACAAGGAGGGCTCATACAGTGTGAAATTTACCAGTTTGGTACAGCTCCTAGGCAGCCACCAGCAGCCATGCTTCTGTCAACCCCAAGATGTTAAGTCTGGCAGAACTCACAGGAGAGTAGGGTGACCAGATAGCAAGTGTGAAAAATCAGGAGGGGGGGAACAGATGCTTATATAAGACAAAGCCCAGAATATCAGGACTGTCCTTATACAATCAGGACATCTGGTCACCTACAGGAGGAGAGGAGAGCAATAACTACCTGTCCTCCATGAGAGGAGAACCTCCTTTTACACAGCTAATCAGGCAATTGCACAGGGTGCATGCCTGCAAACTGCATCCCTGGTGGGAGTCAATCTGGCCCAAAGTACCTGTTCTGTGCTGGACTGTGACATACACAGCAGAAAATTTATTCTGCGAATATGACTGATGACTTTGGACTGGCAGGCAATGTTCCGGCATCCTGGTAAACTTTTTATTTTTATTCTGAAAAACAAGACATGGATTTCCCACTTCATTTATCATCCCCTTTTCCCAACTCGCTGTAGTCCCTGAGACATAGCATGTTATTACCAGTGAGATGAACAAGCAAACAGGTTCATTCATACATAGCAATCCCAAAGTGGGCAAAAACAACGAGAGTTCTGTAGCACTTTAAAGACTAACAAAATTAATTACAGCAGGTATAAGCTTTTGTGAGCTTCAGCTCACTTCCTCAGATGCAGTTGGTAGAAATGATACAGCAAATAGGAAACATATGTAGAAGACAACATATACATATCCAAGGGCATAGATAACAATGGGGTAGGTGGATAAAAGCTAGGTACTTGAGACCTAATGACAACCATTGAGTAGGAGGTGAGAATGGGTGATCAGAGCAAATTACTTCTTGTTGTAATGAGAGAGCCATTCCAAATCGCTGTTTAAACCCAGTTTGAATGTGTCAAGTTTGCAGATAATTTCTAACTCAGCAGTTTCTCTTTCAAGTCTGTTTTTGAAGAGGGCAGCAGATATGAAATCTGACTCAGAGATGCAGATTGCATTACATGGATGCACAGTTTAGGGTTTGTTAGGCAGGAAGCCAAAGATTGATTTGAGCCTTAGGAGCCTAGAAAGTACAAGTTTTGAAAATGTGGGCTAGATTTCAGACTTTCTCTCCTGGTTAGCACAGTTTATAGTAGAGATAAAAAGCAGCAGAGGGGAGGGGCATTGGAAGGAGAACCGGCTCACACCTGACAGCAAGGCAATATTGCTCATTAAGGTTCTGATCCTCCAAGTACTTATTAAGGGAAGTCTATCTATTCACATGAGTAATTCCATAATCAGTAAGGCTACTCACACATGTAAATATTGCTTAGTAGTGAAGAAGGAAAGAAACTGGAGTAGTAGCTAGAGCTGGTCAGAAAACTGTCCAGTTGTCTGTTGATAGAGGACATTTCAATAAAACCAAAACTGCAAAAATCAGATGGATTTTGATTAAATTTCCCATGAACAGTTTTCAAAACATGTCATCTCAAAAAATATTTTAGATTTTTTTCAAATGTGGTTTCAAGATTCTCACTCATTTTTACTTTATTTCATGCCACGTTAATGGTCATGCATAATATTGTAATGTAGTCTTGTAATGAAGCAGTTTGACACTTTCATCTTGAATAGAAGATAAGCATTCGGTGTCTTAAGGAGAGTAGCAGCTGTTAAATTATTCTTGTGTTTGCCTGGAATCAAACAGTTTTGTTAAAACACAAATTACAGATGCTTTGTTCTAGAAAAACAATGTAGTAAGTAGCAGCTGCCCTCGATTTTAAATGTCACAGAATATACCTGTCAAAATATTCTATGTCATATTATGACATAACTTGGCATGACATGCATTATGTGCTGCTATTACGGATATCACGAATATATTTTTTTCCAAAAAGCAAAAATTTCAAAAAAAAAAATTGAAAAGATTGTTTGGATTTTTCTTTTCATGGGCAGTTCTGAAAGGATTTGCTTTTGTTTCAATTTTGAAAAAAAACAAACTTTAAAATGACAGAGTTTCCCATGAAACAGAATTTCTAACTTTTAGCAGGTCGAGTGGAGCCAGAAATGCTGGAGATAGCAATTGTTGGGATAACATGTTAGTGTGTGTATCAGCAGCCAGACTCCAAATATCTAATCTCTTAATTTATTGCACAGTGTGGTTAACTCCTCAGAACTGATGCCGGATAGAACAGTGAGGATACACACAACAAATTGTAACCAAGGCCCTGAAGTTCTAGGATTGGCTACCCAGACCCTGTGCTGCAGCCTCTCTTACCAATGATCACTGCAGGTAATATCCTTTTAAGCACAGCTCACATGGAAAAGTTCTACAGAACGTGACAGGTGTGAGAGAGGTTCTCTTAGCCTCTGTAGAAATGATTCAGGGCACTTCAGTAGTTACTCTAAAATTCTATAGGATTTAACAGAGAATCAGCTGAAAAAAGACATTTCTATTTACACCAAACGTGGAAGAGGAGGAGAGGTGAAATGCAGGACTGTCTTCTTCCCAGGAGCACAGAGGGAGTGGTTTGGAAAAGAATTTCATGTGGGTTTCTGGCCTTGCACCAGTACTAGAAGAGAGGTGCATGAGACATCAAAATGAGTCAGTCTCATCAAACTTCAGCACCAAGCACTATTCAAGCTCCCCTTGCTGGATGTCAGCAGACTGCTGTGTCTGAATCCCACTTGCTGGTTCCATGTGTATTACGGGGTCCCCCAAGGTACAACTTGAATGCTGTGGGAGCACCATGCCCTCCTCGATCTCCTGCCTGGGCTGTCCCTCACAATGCTTTGCTAGGGACAAGCAGAAAGCCCCTCCAGCCACTGTTATCACCTAGCCCCGCAAGCACTGAAGAGCACCACACTCAGCTAGATCATGTGAATGTTAACCTGGGTGGCCTCTCACTCTGTGATACTGTCAGCAAGCTATACTTACACAGTCATCAATGGGCAGAGACACATCCAACTGAGTTACATGCATGCCTTGGCTAGCCATTCACGAACCAACAACATGTGGGAACAGAATTGTAACATGGCGTTTGCAGCGCCACTATATCCATGCCACCCTAGAAGCAGCCTGGGGAGGGTACTCAGCAGTACAGCCGCACGTCCCTCACGTACCTGGTCAGTCTCTGCCTGGGAAAACTGTGATCACTTGGTTGGTCAGCCAGTACCTGCCCGGGAAAATCATGCACACCTGGTTGGCTAAACACTGAGCCATGACCCTAAAAGGTCATGCAGCAAATAGCCACCAATGGAGCTTAGCCCTGCTAACCGTGGGAAATTATAAAAGTTTGAACCCAGGTAGCAGAAGGCGGAGAGAAACTGAACCCCACCTGACACTCCGTGCATCCCCTGAGCGTGTCGGTTTGGCGGGCTGACGCATCTTCACTAGCCTGCTTCGCTGTGAACTGATCATCCACAGCGGCTCTCCCCCGCTTGCAGAATTTAAAGCAACCGCGGCTTGAAACTGAAACTGGCCAACGTAATGTATCCTTGTTTAATCTTTGTAAGTATAATCCCTTTGTAGTTTGTTACTTGTTAATTGAACACTGTTATTTGCTATTTGTGAATTGCTACTTGTTACTTTTTATTTGTCAATCAGATATTGCTACTTGTTAGCTGTTAGCTGCGCTGCTGGCTCCGGGCTCTCAGCTGTCAGCTGTTGTTGATTGTAAGTTTCACAGACCCCCTGTAATCAGCGCATTTTATACCTTTCGTGTAAGGGGGGTTCTCTTCCTCCTTTCCTATCTTTTGATTAAAATAAAATCTTTTTGGTTAATAAAAGTAAGCCTCATCACTGCCTCATTGACCTCCTGTATCCTACAAACGGACCTTTCCCCTGCACAGTTTATTTCTGATTTAACAGAGAGGCAGAAGCCAACTACCCCCCGCCACCATTTGTAAGAACCGCACCAAAAGGAGTTTAGCCCCAAAATTATATTAATAAATCCGCCCCCATCCCCACTGTGGAGAAGACATGCAACAGCTTTTGTTACTGAGCTAAGGTTTCTAGACATTGCAATTTGAGACTACACTGGTTGAGATAAAACATTAAACGAGTTTATTAAATACAGAAAAATATATTTTAAGTGATTATAAGTGGCAAATGTAAAGAGATTAAAAGTAGTTACCAAATGAAATAAACTAAATAAGATCGCAGACTAAGGCCTTGTCTACACTACAGTTTTGTCGACAAGTTATGCCGGCGTACAGCCACCACTGTAATTAATCCGCTGTTGCATGTCCTCACTATGTTCCTTGTGTCAGTAGAGTGCATTCACACTCCCAGCTCCTGCATCAACACAAGGATGCAACACAAGGATGTGGGTAGCTATCCCACTATGCAACTGCATGTAGGATGCTTTGGGAAGAATTTGCAATGCCTTATGAGGCAGGCACAGCATCACCTGATGAAGGTTTCTGAGTCCAGTTGTTCCATGGGCATCCTACTAGATTGACAGCTGCTTTTCAACTGCCCTGTCAGCCAAACTGACATTGCTGAACACAAACACAAGAAGCCCACAGAAGTGTGTGAGTGGGGAGAGAGGAGAAGAAGAGAAGAGAGACATTGTGCGTGTGTCACTGCACGCTGTCACTTTAAGTTCAGAAAGCAGCCAGAAGCAGCCAATCCTGAGGCAGAAGCTGGTGCACAGAAAGCTGGGATCCCCGTTCCTCCCACCCCAGCTCCTGGAGCCCAGTTGCAGCACACAGCATCTACACTGACACCTTGTTGCTCTAACTTTGCAGCAACAAGCTCTATGCGTCTCATGAAGGTGGCTTTATTTTGGTGCCAAAGCAGGGGAGTTGTCAGTGGGGGGGGGGGGAAGGGGGAGCATTGTAGTGCATACACCATCACTGCTTTGTCACCAAAAGTGGATTTTTGTCGACAAACTCTGTAGTGTAGACCAGCCCTAAGTTCTACACACACTACCAATATTTGAATTAACAATGTCTCACCCTTGTGAGCTGGTACAATCAGTTTCTTAAACGCAGGCTGGGCAAACTTCCCCACCTGGGACTCCTCTCCCGCTTTCCAAAGTCCTTTCATCTTCCAGAGGACCTTTCAGGTGTTCAACTGAATGGGAGTGGAGCCAAGTGATGATGTCACCCTCCCCCCTTTTACTGTCTGTTTCAGCTTCCTAGAACAGCCCATGCATGTGACATGGTGGTTGCTTCCCATTGATCAAGCAACCCCATTGGGAACATGCTTCCTACAGCTTCGTCTTCGTCTTAGAATCTGTTCTTGAATGGGTGAGAGAGCCATTAACCCTGTCTGGCCACTCCATTGTTGTGCCTGAAAGGCTGTTTATGGGAGTTTCCCACCTTGCACCATGTTCTAGTAGCATGTTCAACAACGTTTATTAACTTCACATACAATGGCAGCACCTACAATCCGACAAGATAGTAACGTTCAGCAGATCAAGACTTTTAAACTGCCAAACAATGCATTCCTTGTATAGCACATACCATAAATTACATGACATTGGGGAATACGGAGTCTCTGGGGTGTTGTTCTCAGACACAGGGTGTCAGTGTGCTTTTCAAGTTTCCCGAGTTTGAGCCATATCCAGGCACTGCCTCTGGATTTCAAAGCACATTCTCTGGGGGCAGATTTTCTTTCTAGCACCTTTTCCAAAGCACCAACATGTGGGCACTCTGGATTACAGTTTCTCTCCTAAGGACACTTGCTAGTAGAAGCAAACAGAGACCAGGTTTGCAAAGGCTTCTAACAGAAATACTCTTCACTTTAGAAAACACAAGTAGTCCACAGAACTAGGTTATAAACAACAACACCTATTCGTTGCACAACTTGCTTAATCAGGCCGAGGCTTATCTCCTTTTGCTTTCCTGAGAAAACTTTCCATGATCCTTACACAGAGTGGAACGGCCTTGCCTCTATGAACAAAGAAGCTAGCTAAAATGGAGTAGATATGGTCAAGCAACTAAAAATCAGCGTACAATCCCCCTTTGAGTCAAACTGACCTGCAGTTAGACTCACATCACTTACAAAAAGCCTGATCTACCCTTTGCTTAATTTCAGCAATTTCGATTTGGGTTAACATTTGCATATTGGCAATCTTCGGTTTTTAAAAACTGGTTGAAGGTAAACACACACAGAAGGTAGCGTGCCTAAACATTGAAAACAGCAGGCAAGAATAAGAATAACAATAAAACAAATTATACCCACAAACAATTGCTTAAGCCAGGATAAATTCGGTAGCCAGGAAGTTAAGGCATGAAATAGATCTGTGAAACCCCATGAAGTATCATCTTGGGAAATGTTATGGAATAGTGATGCGAT